>NC_056745.1:1461286809-1461341809 GCF_019279795.1 Protopterus annectens | reverse complement strand
GTTATTATTTGGGACAAACCTTCCTACATGATGGTTAAGTCATCTGGGGATTAAATAACTACTCCTAGCTTTCAGTCATCTCAAACTTAGCCGACCAAAGCCCTTTGGTATTTCCTTTTACTTTTGAGATGTATATGCCAAACAGAAAAAAAATCTCAGCACCAAACCCTGGGGACTCCATTGGTGACTGGTCTCTTGCCCTATTTTGGTCTCCTGCATCCTGCGAGCAAGTTGGCAATTCAGATAGTAATGCAAGTGTTTGCTCCTACATTATTCATCTTTTGTGCTACACCTGAGTAGGGGATTGTGTCAAAAGGCTTGGCTAGGTCAAGGTAATGTGGTGTGAGCTGTTTTACCTTCATCCATTGCTTTGGTAACAAGAGTGAAGCTTAATATTTGCCCATGATTTTGAGTCGTTCACACTGTCCTCCAGGCTGATTTCAAACACATTTTTAGGGCCATTCATACATGTATGCATTCTTTGACTCACCTTCCTGATTGCATTAAATTATATTCTTTGTATAATACAGCACCAGTTGTTAGAATGTGTTTTAAATCTGCAGTTTTGAACAGTCTTCTAGTAAGCAATGAAATAAAATGTATGCACCAATAATGACAAAACTACCCATTTCAGAATATTTCAACCATAAAAGGCCACTCAAACTGCTGTTATTACTCATTACAATCCATCAGTATCAGATAATATGCAAATGTCTGCAGAAGTAAGTCATCGAAATTCCACATTAAAGGGATCTCTAACTAATGAAGAGGTTGCTGCTATGAAACAACTTTATATTTCATTGTTTCATCTACAAATAAAGTGGCTGTTGCCCTTGAAGAATAAATTGCCTATGTTACATTCAAAAATGATAAGCTAGTAATATTGCTATAGGGAATGGATGGCAAACTGATAACAGGTTCGTAGTTCATAGGTGTGTACTAGGCTAATGGCCCTGGAGCCTTTACAAGCCTAGCCCATAGGATTACCCTTGCATTGTGCCACCAGACATTAGTTCCCAGTGCCTCTGTCGAATAAAGCCACTGGAGTGATCCCTGGGGTGATTTTTCTATTTCCCATCCACTCATCAAGATTTCTCTTGAAGAGGGCCAGTGAGGTGCTCTGCTTGACATGTATGGGAAGTCTATTCCTTAGCATGGGCAGTCTCTGGGTTATGAACCTGTCTCTCCAGCATGTTTTGTTGATTGTGGTAATGAAGTTGAGGTCTCTGGAGCATGTGGTGTAGAGGGATTGGGATTTCTTTAGATGTAGCATTTTAACAGAGCTGGGACAGACATGGCTTTGTAAGTCAAGCAGAGATCACCTCTAACTAAGCGATATGAGACAGAGAATAGTTGGAGTTTTTTAAGTCTGTACATATAAGACAAATGTTTAAGGCCTAGGATCCTCTTTGTGAGGTACTTTTGCAGCCTCTCCAGTTGTTGTAGGTGTTTAGTATGGTACATGCCAAATGGGGCATTGTACTCAATAATTGGCCTAATGAGGGAAGAGTAGAGGGAGACAATGACCTCTTTCTTCCTGGATGCAAAACTCTTAGTAATGAGCTGTGGCACGTAGTAGGACTTTCTGACCACATTGGCAATACGGTGGTCAAAAGAGAGGTTGCTGTCAACCTGTGTTCCCAGATCTCTTATAACACATTCTGTGTTCAGCAGACTACCACCGATGTGGTAATTCATGGGAACCAAGTTTTTCCCAAAGGGGATCACGACACATTTTTTGGCATTGAGCTTAAGGCCATGGTTCTGACACCAATCGTTGGTCTCAGTGAGGCCTTTCTGTAGGATGTCAACATCTCTTGGGGAGTTAATAATAGCTCCCAACTTGCAATTGTCTGCAAACTTTGTCAGCCAGAGTCCCTTCGTGTTGGCCTGGTCTTCAGAGAAGTAGATACCAAACAGGAGAGGACCCAGGACCGAACCCTGTGGGACTCCACTCATGACTGGTCGACAGTCTGACCCACAGCCTTCTGCATCAAAAGTAAGGCTACTACATGTTGTGCTACTAACAATGCAAATGGTTTTGGAATAAGCATCACTAAACTTCTCTTCCCCTGAAGCTCTCAGCTCCTTGTAATTTTTTTTTATTTGTTTAACATTAGTTTACCAGGAAATTCTGACTTGGAAGAAAGACAATTTTCAGCAGAGGCCCAGGGAGAAATGTTCCAGACACATGCCTTTGTAACATGGGAAGAAACCCACACAAATGCAAGGAGGACATGTAGACTCCACACAGAAGGCACCCCAACCAAGAATCAAACCACAGAACCTCTTGCTGTGAGGCAATAACACTAGCACTGCACCATCCACTTGACACAAATAAATCCCTCAATTTCACACCTGAAGAAATCTGGAAAAATCCAAAATTTATTGGGGGGGGGGCAAAGGTCCAAAACCAGTGAAACATTTTAAATATTACTTGTATAATCTTAGAAAGTGGCTAAAATAGTGGTTTGTGTTACCATGTGTTTCCAAAAAAGATGGTAAGACTGAAACTTAAAGGGCTATCATTATTTAGTGAATTCCATTCTCACTGATTTGCCAGAAAATGACGCATCTTAAGAGGAACAGATCAAAAATATGAGCCAAACTCCCCGAATCACACATGGTGGTGTGGGTAGGGTAGAGAATGCAGGCCCTTGTGCTTAAGGTACAGGGTTTGAGCCTGAGTACATCTACCCACGAGGTACAAGTAACTGGGGCATTTTACACACATGCACACACACACTTACTAGCCTTCATAAAAAGAAATGGAGCACACACTCACAAGCACTCAGTAGCCTTCATAAAAAGAAACGGAGCACAGACACACAATCACTTAGCAGCCTTCATAAAAAGAAATGGAGTACTTAACAGCCTTCATAAAAAGAACATAGTGTTTCCACACACTTGTGTTTAAATTAATTCACATTAGCGTGCGACGCGCCCATGCGTCCTACAGGTCTTGCAGCTGTAAAAGAGTGGGGGGGTGCTCCTTACACCTTGCCTTATAGTTCTGGCACCTGTCCACACAGAGTCTGTAATAAAACAAGACGTCAACCATCATTTTTGTTATGTTTTACTCCTTTGTGAACCTAACAGTCAGAAATCTGACTTAAGCAGGTGTGGTCACCTTGAAATAGCTCAAAGTCAGCTGACTCTTACCGATTTCCTGCTTGTTCCTAAGGAAGAGCATCCCTAACTCATCTTATATTTGGATTTCTGTGGCTCCTTTGCTCTGTCCTTGGATATGTACAGATGTATGTCTTTCAGCTTTTCCTGGTTAGGGGTTGCCACAGCAGAACTGCGGTCTGCTAATGATTGGCAGTAGATTTTTCAGTGCCAAGTTGCCAGCCCGACGCCCAACCTTCAAAGAAGGCAGCCTTGGATATGTACAGATACATAAGCTAATTTGGACCTTTAAAGATATTGATGGACAAAAAATTGAAAATAAAGGTCTGGGTCAGCAAATATCAAAATTAGACAGACAGCAAATGTTTTCCTTTTCCAATCATTGACAAAAAACAAACAAACAAACAAACCAACCAACCCTAACAGAATACTTTGTGTGAATGGTGATAATGGTAAGACAGGTTATTTGTAAGGTGAAAGGTTGGAGTCAGGGGCACAGGCAGAGTTAGGGTTACTATTAGCACATATAAGTAAGAATAAGCAAAGAACACTTCAGAAATCAACAAAATCACAGTCTCCATGCTACACTTTGCTAAGGGTATATTCTGCACAGTCTCCATGCTACATTTTGCTAGGGGTATGTTCTGCACAGTCTCCATGCTACATTTTGCTAAGGGCATGTTCTGCACAGTCTCCCTGCTACATTTTGCTAAGGGCATGTTCTGCACAGTCTCCCTGCTACATTTTACTAAGGGCATGTTCTGCACAGTCTCCATGCTACATTTTGCTAAGGGCATGTTCTGCACAGTCTCCCTGCTACATTTTGCTAGGGGTATGTTCTGCACAGTCTCCATGCTACATTTTGCTAAGGGCATGTTCTGCACAGTCTTCATGGTACAATTTTATGGGTATGTTCTGCACAGTCTTCATGCTACATTTTGCTAAGGGCATGTTCTGCACAGTCTCCATGCTACATTTTGCTAAGGGCATGTTCTGCACAGTCTCCATGCTACATTTTGCTAAGGGCATGTTCTGCACAGTCTTCATGCTACACTTTGCTAAGGACATGTTTTGCACAGTCTCCATGCTACATTTTACTAAGGGCATGTTCTGCACAGTCTTCATGCTGCAATTTTATGGGTATGTTCTGCACAGTCTTCATGCTACACTTTGCTAAGGGCATGTTCTGCACTGTCTCCATGCTACATTTTGCTAAGGGCAGCACAATGCCCTTATGCAGGTTAAATAGTCTCTTCTCAGCACACACTAGTTCAAAAGTTATTTTCTCACTCCTGCTACAGTAAAACATATCTTTGCCCAAAAGCATGAAATGCCATTTTTGATGTTTTCTCCCATCTCCATGTGTGACCGTAGAGTTGGTGTTGGAGGGGCTTGCTCCCCACATAAGGGGGTTGCATGTTAAGCTTGCTCTTTTGTATTGTGTGTTGCAGGTGACTTTCACAGTGCTCAATTTAAGATGCTGCTGTGTTGATTTCTCATAGTAGGAACTCTTAGGTGTAAGTGGTTGGTAGATCTGTGTGACACACGAGCTCTTCAGATACAGTCAGAAGCCTCGGTGAAGGTCTCAAGGCATTCCTGGGGTACAGCCCATTTATCGACATGCTTCCATACCTAAATAATTGTACTCAGCATCTGAATGTACAGAACCAACAATGACACCAGGAGATCACGGCAGACATCCCCTCACACATACATTGTTTAAGTCACAATTACAGCTATTCCTGTGTTATCACTCCATTTGTCTGTGATTTGAAAGCCATTTCCCCGATGTCCACTTAAAAATCAGTAATATGAGTCCCTGGTGTCTATCTCAACAGTAAACTTGTAAAAAACACCTTCAACTATACATGGAAAATGAGTGCTTGGTTTCCCTGATGATCCCCTACAGAAATAATGAGTCTTCATTGCTGGATACCTCTTTCTACATGTTGCTTTCAATGTTCTCTGTACTTACCTGGATATCCTACCTGCTGCAGACTTAAGACTTCTTCGGTACTCTTGTTATCACCTGTCAGGAATTGGCATCAAAGGTACCTCCAACAGTGTCCACTCAACAGCTGTTACCATGCCCAGCAACATTCTCCAATACTGTCCTTATTTTTGTTGTGACAAAAGTGCTATTTCTACCTTTTTTTACCGCTCTATGTTTTTGACAGCCTTCAGATGCTCACAGTTCCAAAACCTCACACTGCACTAGTAGTATGGGCAGGTTATGCTGGGTATCAGGCCTGCAACATTCTGGTGCTGATAAGATATACACTATTTCTACTCAAACAACTCACCTCACTGGTGTAATACACTCTGGCCAGCTTGGCATTTCATCCTACCATAAGTGTCTTTTAACAACCCCTTCATCTCTTCCCCTTGTACCCTTTCTATCATAATCCACTGAGGACACTAAGTGTGGACCCAAACTCCACTATGTAACAAGCATCTGATCAGGATTCTATCCTGGTTTCCTTAAAAAGCTATATTTGATTTCAGTTTAAAACATTAAACAGTAATGAAATATATACTAATGGATGTCATCACTTATCCATCCATGCATCCATGCATCCATCCATCCATCCATCCATCCATCCATCCATCCATCCATCCATCCACAACCCCTTTTTTCTGCACATGGGGTTAGGGTGTCACCTCAACAGTAGCAATTATCTAAAGCCAAGGTTTACACTGCCAAGTGGCTATATTCCATTAAATGTTTTGGATACACAAAGAAATCAGAAGAAACTTCTTAAACTTACAGACAATACTACTGAAAATTAATAACAGGTAGAAAACCAACACGGCATAAAATGGGATACATTTATTAAACAAACCAAATAAAAAATGTAAGCGCTTTCACATAGTACCACTACGCTTCATCAGACATGAACATTTTTAAATTACAGACACACACCAAAACAACTGTTTATATATCCCCTCCCGCCCCCACTACCTCTACATTTATAGTAATCGTAACCACACCCACACCTCAACCTCCCATTACCTCCACCAATCACAGCTGCTCAAGTCAGATGACATTACACCACACCCACTTGCTCCACCACAAAATACTCCAAACCACTCTCATTCCCTCTAGGCATTATTACATCACCCCACACCACTTACCCATCCACATCCAGTGCAACCCTATAATTCCTATCCACACCTCCACCTAGAACCAACTTTATTTTATTTATTTATTTATTTACATTTGTTGACCGGGAGTGTCCGACTGGACGTAGGTCCATTTTCAGCGGCGGCCCGGGGAGAAAAGCTCCACAGTTAAAATAAACAGACAGTAGTTACATTGGATTACATAGCAATTAACAATTTAACATAGCAATTACTTACAATATATTTACAGATGAAGAACCTAGTACATCAGTACACAACTAGAATCTTTATCTGTGAAGTACATAACAGACATTAACAAATGTTACAAGAAGAAGTTCCTGCTGTATAATAAGTACTAGGCTTATGAGCATCTGAGCTTGCTATAATCAAGGTAGTTAGTGGAGTGGAAAGAAAGGTAGTGGTTCGATGGGGTGGGTGATATTAAGATTGGGAGTTGCAAGGGCATAGCCAGCATGTTTTTAGGTGCACTTTTAGTAAAGTTTTGAAGTGGGTGTATGATAGGATGGAGGTAATTGTGGGTGGGAGGGAGTTCCATAATTTGGCTATGGTGCAAGAGAATAGTGCTTCACCAGCAGAGTTATTGGCTTTAGTGATCTGCAAGTGATTTTTGTTGCTGGACCTTAGTGTTCTGGTGGTGCGATAGGGTTGGAGTAGATTCTGGAGGGATGGGACATTTAGTGGATGGTTTACTATTTCTGGGCGAGTGAGTGCTGATACCATTGAAGGAGGTGAGGGAGTTCAAGCCAGAACTTGAACAAACTTAAACTTTATAACCATGACTATCACACAACTAAGTCGAGTCTATCTTATCATAATTCTTTATAACGCCACAAGTTATGACTCTAGCAATATCCCTAAACTTAGTAGCACAACACTATACTATGCACTCTCATATACAGACACCGCACATTATAATATCTGCCCACAATTGTTCAAGAACTACGTAATAGACCAATTCAGAACTAAACACATATGCTCTCATTCCTACTAAAAAAACACAATACTTTCTCACACTCATCACCAAACTCCAGTATCTTTATCGCCATTTTAACACTAGGCTCACCATAAGTTGGGACATCCATCTCAACCCAGGCCCAAATCCATCCTAGCCAACACAAACTACTCCAACACAATTGTCAGAACATAATACTCCCACTATCTTCATCCCTGGGAAAATCAACAACAGCAGCAGCAAAACCAACCAGCTTTTAATGCTAAATATTAATATTAGAAGTATCAAAAATAAAATACCTGAACTCCAGGCCACAATAGCACACTACTCCCCAGACATAGCTGCTTTAACAGAAACATGTCTAAATAAAACATAGGTAACTCAGAAGTTCTCCCTACTGACTACAGTATCATTAGACAAGACAGACCAGTTCGTAAAGGGGGTGGAACTGCCTTACTGTACAAGTCCAACTTAACATCAAATACCAAACTCCAACCCCTCCCCCAATAATTGCAACATACTTATCTCATAACCTCAACTTCACCCTGAAAAGGTCATCACCACAATTGTGATCTATATCCCACCTGGTAATACACCTGTTAGCCTTGAAGACTTCTTATCCTGGTGTTCTTCCACATACTCACAACAAGCCCTTATTCTGGGGGATTTCAACCTAGATTGGTTCACCTGTATATCAGAACCACCACTCCTGACACTAAAGTTCCCATCGAAACACAATTCAACTCCCACTCTGTGAACTCAATTCTATCCTTAGTATCGCAGGATAGTTCCAACCTCACTATCCCCCCAACACAAATAACACTAATACAAGCTTTACCCTCAAAACAGTTTCCACCACTTCAATCAAAAGCATGCACTCCAAACTAAAAACCTCATCAACAGTAGCCAACCTACTCCCCAGCTATTTCTTAAAACTTACAGCAGATGCTATTGCTATCCCAATCTCCACTCTCATAGACAGATCATTTGTTGAAAACTATGTGCCCAAACTCTGGAAAATATCCTATGTTACACCCATACATAAAGGCGGGACCTCCACTGAACTTAATAACAACAGACCCATTGCTATACCCTCCCCCCTGGCCAAAATCCTAGAAAAATGCATCCATACCCAGGTGCTAAAATATCTCCTAGACAGCAACATCCTATCACCTACTCAACATGGTTTCAGACCTGCCCATAGTACCACTACAGCCTTTCTCTGTTTCACAGACACAGTAAACCATCTCAAAAACGAAGGTCTGCGGGTGTCAACTTTTTTTTTGGATATGTCCAAAGCATTTGACACAGTCTCGCACCAAATCTTGCTAAACAAACTAAACCAATATCACCTGTCAAATTCCACTCTTACCTGGTTCCAAAGATACTTAACTGACAGGTACCAAGCTGTGAAATGGGAACATTCTCTCTCTCCTCAGCTGCCCATAACTATAAGAGTCCCACAGGGTTCTAGCTTAGGACTACTATTATTCACAATCTTCACAAATGACCTCCATACCTCCACACAGCATGCATCTATCATTCAGTATGCAGATGACACTACCTTAATCTGTGCTGCACAAAACATTCCCACCCTCCTGCAAACAACACAACTAGCATTCTCTGATGTTGAAAACTACCTTACCAAAGCCCAACTTATCCTCAATCCAAAGAAAACTCAGCTTATGATTATACCCGTTCTAACAAAAACACTGATAACAGTTAATTCACTATCTACTCCACAAATGCTACTCCAATCGCTCCAGTGGCACAGGCTAAGCTATTGGGAATAACCTTATACTCCCACCTAAAATTTGATAGTCATCTCAACTTAACTATTAAAAAAGTACATGCCAAATTGGGATCACTCTACCATATCAAACCATTCCTTACCAACAACACAAGATCAGCCATTGCTCGCTCCCAACTTCTATCCATCCTACTCTATGCATCTCCTATTCTGACTAATCTCAACAAAACTGAAATAAGCAAAATGGGAGCCTGCTATAACATAATTGCCCACTTTGCTGCAAATTGCTCATATAGAACTCATCACTGTACTGCTTTGAGACAGCTCCACTGTCTTGAACCTCCTAACCTACAATCAGTTCTGCCTCTGTCATTCTATCTATTACTTTCCCAATGTGTCCTGCCCTCAACAACCTAGTACAACATCACTCAGTCAAAAGGCCTCTTAGATCATCAAGCAAACTACTACTAGAAGTTACCAACAGCTACAATAGCTTTAAAGACACACTATATAATAGTTCAGTGGCTAAAAAATGGAACTATCTCCCACTAGCATACAAAACAGATCATCCAAAGCCTCCTTTAAAAACCTCATTAGGCAACATCTCATGTGAATTTGGCAGTGCCATGACTGCTCCCCAGGCTAGTGAAAGTGGATAACATATACATACTAAATCTAGAGTACTTCATAGTAGTTTTCACTCTTACTCACAAACACTGGCGAATGTACAGTGTATGTACTGTACCTGTGTACTATGTATGTATTCTACCTATGTTTCAAATTTCAGCTGTACACCACAAATGTATTAATTACCTTTATTTTTAAATTAATATTTTCTTGTTTGTTCTCTCCACTGTAACTGTTGGTGTGCTGCATAACACTGTAAAAACATGTCTGTTGTAATTTGTGTGTATACTGATCATGTCTAAATATCTAAATGTATCTGTAATTTTTCTATGTGGAGCTTTCCTCCCTGGGCCTCTGCTGAAAAAGGGCCTTTTCAGCTCAGTCAGACACCCCCATTTAACAAATGTAAAATAAAATAAATAAATAAATCAGAACTGAGTTCTGTGTAGTCTATCAAAAGAAGACTTCCATTAAAGGAGTAATCATCAGACTGATTCATTGATTTTTGATCTAGTGTATGTTTATGTATGCAGGTGTCAGACTATCGGGGTACAAGACTACGTGTCTGCACTTTAGACTAGTGAATGCTTTTCTGTGTGTGTGTGTTTGTTAGACTGGATGACTGAATGGAGCTGTTTAAAAGGGAAATCATTCATCAACAGCGCGTGCATGTGTGTGTGTGTGTGTGTGTGTGTGTGTGTGTGTGTGTGTGTGTGTGTGTGTGTGTGTGTGTGTGTGTGCACGCGCGCACATGTGTGTATATTCATGCGATGTGTGTGTACGTACATGCATGCATGTGTAAGTGTGTGTGTGTGGTAGCCTGGATGAGTGAAGCTTGTATATATTTTGTTTTGGAAACTGAGGCAATGTCCCTTCAGTTACAGAAGTTTGATGATTTAGTTCCAACAAAACATAACTAGTGTTTGTATACAAACTGGATAAAACCCATAAGCCAATAGAGAAGTTTCATTTTCAGAAAAGACAAAGAAATGACTTATGATTAGCATGCAAGCAGGACTGAGGAAATCAAAACTACTATATTATGTATTTTAGCAGCTCATACCCTTATTCTTTGATATACTACCTGAAAAATGTACATAAAGATATTTAATAGCAACATTAATGATCCAATTGGGCATATCTTTTGAGAAAGGGACCACACTTCTATTATAACTATAAATGGAAATGAAGCCGTGGTTGCCCGTCTACACTGTGCTCAGAAGAATGTCCCTGAGACTTCACTGTCAGATGATCGGTCTTATTATTTCACTGTCAGATGATCGGTCTTATTATTTCACTGTCAGATGATCGGTCTTATTATTTCACTGTCAGATGATCGGTCTTATTATTTCACTGTCAGATGATCGGTCTTATTATTTCACTGTCAGATGATCGGTCTTATTATTTCACTGTCAGATGATCGGTCTTATTATTTCACTGTCAGATGATCGGTCTTATTATTTCACTGTCAGATGATCGGTCTTATTATTTCAAATTCCAATTATATCTCAGGGACTTTTGTTACAGCTTGTAGTAGATTTTCTCCTGTTTATTCACTATTATTTATTTAGTGGTCTGCCTTTATCTAAGAAACATAAAATATTGAGAACATCCTGCTGACTGATGCAGGTTCAAAAAGAACCGGTCCTTGAAAGTGCAAATCGAAGAGCAAAAAGCAGCTGTGATATAGATAAATTATTTGACAGGAGCTGCAAAGTAAAACACAAGCTGAATATGTTACTATTATTGGGTAAAACATACAATAATTGGGTCTATATCAAATTGTTGAATTGGGCATTACAGTTAAAGATAGTAAGATATAATTATTTGGGTCTACATCAGATTGTCGAAGTTTGAATACTTCGAATCACTAAAGATCGAACTTTAGTGATCAAAGTCATAAAACTTCAAACTGCTATAAAAATATTTTTAAAACAAAAAAAAAAAACAAACCTAAAGGCTGCAGCCCCCACACACCCCCGCTACTTAAATATACCAACTTGGAGATCGCACTTCAGTGCAATACAGTGCGGTAAATGGAAGATTTCTGTTTCCTACACTGTAGCATGATCTTGTAGTTGGTATATTTAAAGAGCAGGGGGTGTGAGGGGTGCAGGGGGACTTGCCCCCTTCATCCTTTTGTCTTTTTTTGCTTTAAAAATATTTTTATAGCAATTCGAAGTTTTAAGACTTTGATCACTAAAGTTCGATCTTTAGTGATTAGAAGTATTAAAACTTCGACAATCTGATATAGACCCCAATTATCACATGTTACTATCCTTAGCTGCAGTGCCCAATTATGTTTGTGGTATTTTGCTTGAATGACTGAAAGCCAGAGGAAAACATCCTGCTGATACTTCAAATATGAATTCAGAAACTGTTTTTGTTTGCAAGCTCAAGTTAACATTTAAGGTACATTGAGTGCCTTCTTGGCTCTATCTGTGATGCAGAAAGGTTATTCCAAGTTGATGATACAAAGGTAGATGTCCTATGGAAACTCTTGACTCCCTGAAAGTTAAAGTATTTGCAGCAGCCAAAAAGTTAACAAACAAACTTTAAAATTATCTTTAAATAATGATGGCTTGGTCAGTCCCACTGCAAGAATTTAAACAAGCAATATAAGATCACCATCCAAGACATTGTAGATATGCAAAAGAACTTATCTGGCTACATGACAAAGTATGTGCAGCAGTTTTTATATGCCCTTAGCTAAATGCATCTGATTTTTACCTCATGTAATAATGCTTGCAGGTTTAATCAAGCAAGCACGTTAGTAAACTTTTACAGGCTCAAAAAAAAGAAAATCATTTTTAAATACTTATAATGTCTATATTTTTTTCACTAAAGATCACACACACATACACACACACACACACACACACACACACACACACACACACACACACACACACACAGACACAGACACAGAGACACACACACACACACACACACACACAGACACACAGACACACACACACACACACACAGACACACACACATACACACACACACACAGACACACACACAGAGGCACACACACAGCCACACACACACTGACACACATGCACAGACACACACACAGACAAACACACAGACACACACACACACAGACACACATGCACAGACACACACACACAGACACACACACACACACACACACACACACACAGACACACAGACACACACACACACACACACACACACACACACACACACACACACACACACACACACACACACACACACACACTTATGAGGTCATTACGATATATATGAAAACAATGAGAAGTACAGACCAATGGTGGGAACAAATGAGCCTTGGTGGTAGTTAAGGGGAGGACCAATAAGGGAAGGACTAGAAGGAAGTGGAAGAGTGTGGCTATATGTGGTACCACATCGTCAAGCACCATGATGGAGTCAGCAGGTGGAACAATCAATGATTCAATGGGTGGGAAGAGGAAGGGCTGTTGATACCAGTATGGATCCTGATATGACTGAGTAAGGTGGCACACGCTTCCCCTATCAAAGAGCAGAGTGGAATACAGGAACATGATGTAATTTGAGACAAAGAACAAAACATACTGTGGAGCAATGGGGGATCTAAGAGAGGAGGTAGAGGAGTTCACAGAATAATGGAGCGAAATTGAGGCCATGAAGCTCAAAGATTTGCAGATGGTGGAGGAGTAGTGAGGGAGCTCACAGATGATACCCCGAAAGATTGGAAAGACACCACTGATAACCAGTTGGCTTACAAAAAACCTACACCACCATTAGTACACAAGCAGAGATTTCTGGACTTTGTCTATACACTCTGGAACAATTAGTCAGAGTGCCCACTAGGGGAACAACATCTTGGATCATGTCCTTACTAATAGGGGGGCATCTTGCAGCATCCCTTGCATATCTTAATCACTAGATAGACCCTGTAAGGCAAGCTTGGCATGGAAGTGAAGCCCATTAAGTACAGTATCTACTATAGCCCAAAGCAAACGGTACTTCACTATGTGTGTTTGGTTGTTTGTACTCTATATGTTTACCAGGTGATTAGGACATTTATAAGGTAAGAAGCTGGGGAAGGATAAAAGGATAAAGGTGAAGAAGATGATGGGCAGATGAAGATCTAGGAAGGGAAAGGGGTGAAGTGAAACAATTGGTAAGAAGATGGAGAAACAGAAATATATATTCTTCTGACTGTAGTAAGACTATAATGCTCTTTGGAGAAGAACAGGGAGAAGAAAGTATATTACAGATGCAGAGCCAATGGGCGACTGATGAATGTTTACCATATGAACAAAATTTTGATTGAATGTAATTTTATGTGAATTATTATAGTTTAATGATTTAGTTTTAGAATAACTGCACTTACAGGCCATTTTAAACCTAGCCAATTTCCCTTTTGGTGTTTGAATTAACCTATCCTCATTTGGTGTTAGACTGGCCTTACCAATCCCATGGTCAATAATTATATATTTCTCCTAATTAGAATATGTGGAATCATACCATGGATAATTTGAGTGGAGCCATGCATGGGAAAAAGTATCTATCCTCATCTGTCTATTAGTAGTACAAGAGGCAGCCCCGGGTCATTTTTTTTCTTTCCCATACATAGATACAAGTTGCACTTGCATATGAACTGTAATACACTGTTTTACTTGGATGGGGTGTCTGTTCCAGAACAATGGTATCCTCTGTGAGATAAACCTGTCCCTCCTAACAATCCTGCTGATGTTGCAGAAGTAGTTTAGATCCCTATGATGGTTTACTATCGTATGTCCAAAACTGCATCGGTCGACTGATCACAATGTCGACTTGAAATGCCGAATGCGGGTCATCGACAGAGCAGCCAAATGGTTACCATACCACCCACTAAGCGCTTCAGCCCTGACACCAAGTACAGTACTGGTACTCATTTCTGAATGCCAGTACTCTGACAAAGTCCCATCAGCAACTACTGATCATGGCTCTTAGCACATTACTCCAAAGGAATTCCCCTTTGCCCCTCCCTACCTATGCTTCTGATTCTAGAACACAATGAAATTTTATGCAAGGTAGAGAGTCTTGACATATACCAAAGACGATTACTGGATCATTCTTTGGTTACAGTGTTATGGAAAAGGAATATGGAGGAAGTGGAACATGGAGGATTCTCACATGGGGTAATTGGCTAGGCATAAAATTGCAGTTAGCCTAGTACTAATCTATGAACCTACAATCTATGTAGAGGTGGAATCAGAGTAAGTGGAAGGGTATAGATCACATGGGATGGCTACAATAGATGTCCATGAAGACAGTTCAAGGGAATATATCAGAAAAGGGAGAGGTAGGAATTAAGAAGTGGGCTAGTATCAAGTGTGCCTAGAGGGTGGAAGCCATGTGATATAGAGGATGCCAAAACAGGGAAAAACAAGATGAAATAGAGGAACTAAAATTGGAACTGCAGCCGGAGCAGATATATATATATATAAATGATGAAGATGAGGACCAATTAAAGGAAGAGGCAGTGATTAGGCTGAACAGATTCAGCAATATGCAGGAAAAGTTAGAGGAGTTGGAAGAACAAATACAGTCAGACGTGGCTTAGAGGGGGTGTAAATGTTGAACTAATGAGGAAATAGATGTGAAGTTGTTATTGTACAAGCTGAAAAGAAAAGACAGCATCCGTGACTGGAGTAGAAAGAGAGTTAGGTAGGAGGACTGCAAACCATAGACAGACAAGAAAGGGATTTAGAAAACTCTACAAGAATTTGTATGTACAAAGAGAATCCAGTGTGAGAAAGTTTGAGAAATAGGAAAGCGAAGAACTACGGGAAGAAGTCAGGAAGGACACATGAGTGTGGGACAGGTTGTGGCAATGATTAGGCACATGAAAAAAGGTAAACAAGGGACTCCGAGAGATGAGCCAGGTAGTCATCAGAGGGATCAGGCCAAAACAAATTCTATTATAGTCCACATATGGTAATAATACATGAACAGATAGATAACATGTCTATGGTGTGGTGATAACTGTCTTGAAGCTATAAGTGCACAAACTTATAACCAAAAAGTTAGTTTGGTGTGGCTGCATATCCATATTGACATGGCTTGTTGACTATAACTGCACAAGTTAAGGGGTAATATTGTAGTCATTTGGAACAGTGTACAATGATTTCACAGATGTTAACACAGTGCAATAATATAATGAGATGAAACTACAAGTTCCTGTGGCAACTACTGCTGCCAGGATCTTCTTCTTCATTAAGGAGAAGTCTGGAGTTTCTGGACAATCTGGTGTATAATGTGTACTTCTAACTGCATTTTGACCTGATGTGCTGATACACCATTCTGGAGCCTTGTTTTTTGTAGTTCATCATGTAATCAGTGACTCCATAAATGACTCAATTATCACATTTACATTAAAGTGTCTGCTGTGGTATGCCATGGGGCAATTTTTTCTTTCCTTTTTTTGGCCTTTACCTACACCAAAAGCAGCACCTCTGTCCCTTTCTACCTTGGCAAGAAGTAGATCCTAGAGCTGCCACTGCACAAAAATATTTATTTATTTATTGATTGATTTATCTTCGTTTACTGGGAAAGTCTAACTGGGATAAAACCTTTCTGCAGTAGAGGCTCAGGGAGAAATGCTCTAGATTTAGCACTAGTTCTGACACATACATTTTATTTATTTTATTTTATTTATTTGCATTTGTTTACCGGAATGTTTACCGCGATGGTTCAAGATGGGCCAGAAATGCCCATTTTCAGTGGAGTCCCGGGCTTACATGATAAGAATTTATATGACTTTAGGATACTGGAATGAGTTGGAAAGACTGGAAGAAACTGGAATGGATGTTTTTATCTGTTAATTTCCCAGAACTGTGCTGAACAGGTGCCAGTCTCTCCTTTATGGGCCAAGTCTTCTTGTAAGTTTCAGAATAAAATCTGCAAATACTGTAGTTTGGTTAAGAATGCGTTATTAAGTACTAACCCCTGATAAACTGAAATATTCCTCTGCACTCATATTCTTTATATTCCTGAATAGTATTAATATTATGAAATGCTGGATATTTGATCTGACTTCTGCACTCATAACTGAAGGTCTGTACTGCTTTCTGAGGACTGCATTGCCATGACTTTCTACATATCAGTCCAACTAACTTAACTGCATCTTAAATATTTCCTAATAATACCAAAACCCTGTAAGTTTCTTGTAAGATCTGTATATTCTCAAAGTACTGCACAGTCTGTTCTTATCAGCGTTCTTGACTGAAGGTTATTTTCACTGACTGAAAGTGCATTCACTGAAACTGTATGCAAACTGCAATACAGCTGTATTTCTAGACTTATGCACATAAAATACTGCATTCTTGTACTTCTAAATAACACCTGATCTAATAACACTATCAGACGAAATACAAAATATAGATAAGTGTACATACATAAGAGAAATAAAATTGGAATAGCTTACATAAACATCATTTAGAAACAGAGCATGTATAACTTCGATAGTTATTTACAATGTTGAATATTCATTAGCGATAGGCACAGGCTTGTGTATAGCAAAGAGATACAACATGGGAAAGGCATTGTAATATTACCTGCCATTTGCAATTTCTAATAATTAAAATAATGAAAAGAAGACGCAGCTTAACTATGGAAATATTAGAAAAGGGGGGAGGTGGTTGATAATGAAATGTAGTGAGATATGTTAGTAGTTGGACAACAGTATTGTTACATTTAAGATTGGGAAGTGAAGTGATTAGGAAAGTGAAAATGGCTGGAGCTACATGGACTCTTACACTGGTTATTCATTTTTTGACAGATGAGGAGAGAAAGTGATGAAACTGTGAGTGAGGGGGACAGTGAGATAGTAGTTCTTAACTGGGTCTCAGTAATACTTTCATAGAACATAACGTGGAGTTATGGATGATTATTACCAATCATTTCCTCACATATACTGCATTGCACCATCAGAAACTCAGTAAATCACCACCAATGTATGTGGGTATATCAGGATTTACCCACAGTTGGCATGGTTTGATCAGGAGGGCGAAGCCCTAGTGATTAAACAAAGCCAGCCATGGGTAAATCCTGATATATCCACACACATCAGCGGTTATTGTTATTATACAATGATATTATTTAAGGAAAATTAAAAAAAATACTTACCTTTTCTAACTAATGCCATTGTATTAAAAGGTTTCAGTGCTCTTCGCTGGCTCCTGGTAGTCTGAGGCACTTAGCTGATGTACTGCACATGCTCTGCATGCTCCACAGACTTAGCTGATGTACTGCACATGCTCTGCATGCTCCACAGACTTAGCTGATGTACTGCACATGCTCTGCATGCTCCACAGACTTAGCTGATGTACTGCACATGCTCTGCATGCTCCACAAACTTATCTGATGTACTGCACATGCTCTGCATGCTCCACAGACTTAGCTGATGTACTGCAAATGCTCTGCCTGCTCCATAGTCTTAGCTGATGTATTGCACATGCTCTGCATGCTCCTCCGAAAGTAGCTGTTTCTGGCACACCCTCCTATAATTGTTGAAAACTGAAGTCATTAAGTGAGTTGCTGGGAACTGATCGTAGAGTTCCTGGCACAGAAAGCTGAGAGATTTTTTTTTTAAATATGTATACTTTTGTAACCCACTCCATGGAGCAGACTATTAGTTAAACATTTTTAAAAAAAAAACATTTTGAATAGTCTCCTTAGTGACATGGAGAAAGTAAGCTAAACTGCTTAAAAAAATATTAAACTAATAGTGTTCTCCATGGAACATGTTGCAGTGCATATTTCAATAGAAAGTGCAGTAACTAGGTTTCTTTCTGTTTCTATATGTGCAATTTCAACTGTCCAATCAGCATGCTCATTTTTGAAAAGCAATGAGCCGGTACTGTATAATGTATAATAACTGGATAGTGCTTTGTTCGCAACATGTTACTTTGTCCTCTCAACCAGTGATTAGCCACCTCTTCTTGTGACGTCCTTAGATTCTACTATCTCTACTTAAATGTTGTCTCTTACATTTCCAGTCCCAACAGAGTCAGTCATCCTTGATTGCTGTGATCCATCTGCAGGCTTCCATGAGTAACTCCATCAGCTAAGGCAGTGATGAAAACAAGGGCTATCTCCTTCGGTCTCCTTCCTTGGCATAAAAGGATAATATTTCAACTATAGTTCAGAGGAAGAATGAGATAACTGGGAACATATTTTTGGGGAGTGTAATGAGGTGGCAGACTTCAACAATTTCCTACAGACTACTATGTCAGAAATACTGAGTGAGCAAATTGGTGTAACTAAGGAAATTATTTTTTTTTGAGCTACGATAGAGAATCAAAATTTCCTAGACATAATAAGGTCTTGTTGAGTTTAATTCTGGTGGCTGCCAAAAAGCAGTTAGTAGAAAATGCAAATCAAAGTCTAAACCAGCAGTACTAAAAGTAATGAATATAGTTACAGAGATAAAAAGAACTGGAACTGTGGGAACAATATGTGCAGAATAATGTTTTGGAGGAGGAATGAGGTTTAAGGGAAGGCAGGAATTGAATGAGCTATGCTATGCCTGACTGACAATGACCGTATAGAAGATTATATGTGATGTATAATGTCTGCCACTGAAAATATGTCAATATGGTTTGTTTTCATTTATATAGATGCATGATTGGTTTTGTCAGCTGATAATTCAATAAAGACATTTCTTGTTAAAAACAATCAAGTAAAATAGGTATACCTGAAAGCTACAAAAACAAAGTCTCAAAAGCCAACAACAGCTTTAGGTTCATAGGTTCATAGGTTCATAGGTTCGTACTAGGCTATCTGCCCTAGGGCATTTATAAGCCTAGCCAGAGTGTATGTGGCTTACACCACCCCTTAGGATGAGAATACTATCCCTTTAGGGTTTAGTTTACTATGCCTCTGTCTAGTAGTAACAAAGAGATGACCCCTGGTAAACCTATGATCTCCCATCCACTGAGATTTCTCTTGAATAGAGTCAGTGAGGGGCTCTGCCTAACATGGACTGGGATTCTGTTCCAGAGTGTAGGGAGCCTCTGGGTTATGAATCTGTCCCTCCAGCACGTTCTATTTATTTCTGTGTTGAGGTTTAAGTCACTTGTTCCTCTGATGGATTTGGATTTTCTGAGGTGGAGCATGTCCATTAATTCAGGATTGGACATGGCCTTGTCAGGCACAGATCACCTCTGAGTAGGCGGTATCGACTGAATAGAGCTGGAGTTTTTCAGTCGGGCAGCATATGACATATGTTTAAGACCCTTTATCCTCTTGGTGAGGAACTTTTGGGGTCTTTCCAACTGCTGCAGGTGTCGGGTGAGATACATCCCAAATGGGGCATTGTACTCAATCATTGGCCTGATAAGAGAAGAGTACAGGGCACAATGACCTCTCTTGATCTAGGCGTGAAACCCTTCATGATAAGGTGGGCAATATAGAAGGTCTTCCTAACCACTTTGGCAATGTGAGTGTCAAATGAGAGGTTACTGTCAACCTGGGTCCCTAGGTCCCTGATTACCTCTTCATGTGGTAATTTGTTGAGGCCATGGCTCTGGCACCAATTATCCGTTTCTATGAGGCCTCTCTGAAGGATGTTTGTGTGAGTATCAATTATCAATTTGCAGTCATCTGCGAACTTTGTCAGCCACAATCCTCCTATGTTTGCCTGTACCTCGGAAAAATAAATGCCGAACAAGAACCTATGAACATATGAACCTATAAAATGAAAACCTGCATGAGCTGTACGTTTGTGGTTCCTTCAGGAGAAGTGAGCAGCTATTACTTTGTTATTCCTCTATTCATGATTCTTGAGAAATATATGCATAAACTGCTTTTGAAATATTTAACTGATTCTAACATTCTTTTCAGCACTCAGCAACTATCTGTTTCTTTCCAATGTGAAAACCTTGGTCCACACTCACTCATCTACTAAAATAATTAAAGTGGTTCCTTACTTAAGGTCTCCGTTAGTAAAGACTGGGGAAAAAACTTCCATTTATGCTGAGAGACCTAGCCAAAAAGAGCCAAATCAAAAATACAATCAAAGCAATATCTGGAATCTTTGTTTCTCAAATTTAAATTCTAATGCATTGCATTAGCATTGCCTACCATGTCTCAATCCTTATAAACAGATCTAGGAATCCCATGTTCCTTCTATCTGGAAAAAGTCACACGTTATCCCTCTGCACAAAGAATGAAATTCAATAGATATTACTAACTTTAGACCTATAGCAATCTTATCCACCCTTTCCAAAATACATGAAAAATGTATTCAAAAACAATTGCTAAACTATCTCCTGCAGGAAGGACTCCTATCCCAACAAAATATGTCTTCTGTCCTTCCCGTAGTAGTAGCACTGCCCTTCTAACCTATATAGATATTGTCAATAAAGTTAGAGATAATGGTAAACTATTTTCTTCCTATTTTTTTAAACTTGTCTAAAGCCTTCAATGCAGTTTGTCACAATAAACATCTGTTTCAAAGGTCCTCACTAGGTCTGTCCCAGCCCATCCTGCTGTGGTTCAAAAGCTACCTATGAAATAGGTGTCAGTCAGTAAAATGGCACTCCACCTTCGATCCATACCTCCGAGTCACAACTGATATACCTCAATGCTCCATCCTTGATTCTCCCGCTTAACATTCTTTCCAACACCCTCCACAAATCCACACAACAGGCATCCCTAATACAATATGCAGATGACTCCACATTCATTGGCACACATCAAAAAAATTACTCAGCAAGCTTTAACAGCAACTGAAACATAGCTTTGTAACACACAACTCATGCTAATCCCTAAGAAACAAAACTACTACTTTTTCTCCAAATCTCTCTCCCATGAAAAAACAAAATTTAAAGTCCCCTTTCTTGATAACACAACCATTGAAGTCACTTCTCATAACGAGTTATTAGGGATGTTAGTGGATTATAATCTTAAATTTGACCGGCATACACAAAATTGTATAAAAACATTTCATTAAAAACTATGGTGCTTTATGGAGCCAAAAACTATCTCACTGATGCAACTAAAACCACACTTACCACTACGTATTTCCTTCCCGCACTTCTTTATGACACTCACATCCTTACTAACCTCCAGGCTTCACAAACATTAAAACCTGAACAATGCTATAACAAAGTTGCTAAATCTGCAATCAATACACCTTTCAGAACCCACCACTGTATAGCACTAAAACAAGCTTCAATTGGTTAGAACTACCCTATCAAACAACATATACTCAACTTTTTACCACTTATAAAATTATCCAGCATCCATCTACTTGGCCATCACTAAATAACATTCTACACAACTACAGTCCTAGTCGGACATTACAATGCAATGACCAAAAACTCCTGAATGTCCACAAACCTATCAATTCTGCTGGGGATAGTCTGTACTCATACCATGTTGTAAGGCCTGGACTTCCTTATCTCTGTACATCTGGTCAATAAAGTCCCTTCCATCTTTCAAAACCCTTCTAAGAGACTTCCTCGTCAAAGGCAGGCTCTGTAGTTGCTCTAGACCAAGACAAATTATATCCCTGAATGTGAAAAAATACTTGTTCAGACCTTACATCTCCTTACTCTCCCTTCTTCACTCACTTCCTTACTTCTATCAATTTCTCTTTTCTGGCTTTCTGTTTATATATACCATAAGCCTGCCTTTCTGTCACTTCATATAGCAATTACTGTTTGTATCATACTAACTTGCCTTTAATTTCTCTATTGACTGGCTAAAATGTCTCTATTACATCATTAACATATAGCCTGTATCTATGTTTAACCAAAGTTTTCATGTTATGTCTAGTTTGGTATGATAATTTCAACTGTTTGTGTATTATTTTTAAAAACTGTAAAATTATTGTTCTTAAAAAGTTTTGTTTTGTAATACTTTAGAGCTTTTCTCCCAGGGCCTCTGCTGAAATAGGCTCTTACCCAGTTGGACTTAACATTAATCAAATGTCAATAAATAAATAAATAATGACCCTGCTTGCTGTCTGAGATATGCATTGACCACTGTCCCAAGACCAAGTTTGGTTTTGCTGGGTCTTTTTTTATAACAATATGTATCGGTGAGTATTTTATACTTTACCACACCATTGACTGACAACAACTTCTGTTGTACAATTTATACACTACAGTGTTTTCATTTCTGACTTTTATTAAGCTGGCAACGTATTTCCTTTGTGCAGCATTTGGTGGTGTGCTGTTTATGCACGTTCTGCCTAGTGAACTCAGCTGCTGTTTCCCTTGGCCTACCAGCAAACACATATAGGCTTCTCCATTGTATTATCTGTTTCTGTTATCATCCTCATCGACATGTCTTCTTCTTTGTTAGTGTACTGTACATTATTATAATTTATTTAACATTTGTTTACTGAGAAAATATGACTTGAAATGAGCCAATTTTCAGCAGAGGCCCAGTCAGAAATGCTCCAGACACATCTTTGTAACATGGGAGGAAACTGGAGCACCAACAGAAAACCTACACGAATGCTGGCAGGACATGCAGACTCTGCACAGAAGGCACCCCACCCAAGAATAGAACCCCTTGCTGTGTGGCAACAACATTAACCTTTGCACCACTGCACCATCCACTACAATATTCTCATTATTTGTGGTAGATATTATATGTGCTTTAATACATGTTCATGGCTTGGGATATGTATGGTCTTATGGAGATCAACTAACTGCTCATCAACCTCAGTATCAGGTAACTAACAGGATATTTGTTTACTAGTATATGTTTTGAGCAGACCTGCATGTTTATTTATTTGAAAAATGATGTTCCCTCAATTTGCTTGACCAAGGAGTGACTTTTTTAAACTTTATACATTCTTTCTTACACTCCTGAGTACTACATTTGACTGAGTGATATATTTAGCCTTAATATTAATGTTTTACTGCATATCACATCTTGTACCCATGCTGCTAATCTCTGTGTTATAGCATGCTGTGCTTCTGGATATAGCTGTCTGCTTCTTGAGGTTAACTGATATGCCTTCTCTGGGTTCTGCTTTTTTTAATGATAGCATGCCATCCACAGAGTAATCTATCCTCATCCTTATTAACGTAATAATGCCTGAAGACTGTCTTTTTGCCCTGCTATGTGGTCTAGAGAACATGATTCTCAATGCACACATGAGGTTTCACAGCCTGGATGGTGTCTGCCCATTCAACCTGTGGGATGCTAAGTGCCCTATTAGTGCTCGAAGTTAAAGTGCCTCAGATGTGTCTGCTACTCTCAGCTGTACACAACACAGTATCTCATTTTATAACATGCATGCATATGCTGAAGTGGTGTGACTCATTCACATAACACTATCATTGTCCCACTATCACCCTGGGCCTTGTTAGTATTATGTGTCTTTAGATGCATGTCTTGTTACACCATTTTCTTGTGCATTGTTAGAGTACACACTGCCCCTGAATTCTGCATTGTATTTTCTGCCAAACCACAACACAACTTCTGTTTTCCTGGCTTCCTCCCCACCAGACAACAAATCCCCAAATGGCTCCTTTGTAAGAGCCTCTGGCAAGATTGAGCACTCCTCTGGAAATCAGCCTTAATGGAGACTCTCTTGTAGTACCACACATGGCTATTACAGGTGCATTGTCTTGTAGTACCACAGATGGCTGTTACAGGTGAATTGTCTTGTAGTACCACGGATGGCTAGTACAGGTGCAATGCCTTGTAGTATCATGGATGGCTGGTACAGGTGCAATGCCTTGTAGTACCATGGATGGCTGTTACAGGGGCATTGTCTTGTAGTACCACAGATGGCTGGTACAGGTGCATTGTCTTGTAGTACCACAGATGGCTGGTACAGGTGCATTGTCTTGTAATACCACAGATGGCTGGTACAGGTGCATTGCCTTGTAGTACCATGGATGGCTGGTACAGGTGCACTGCCTTGTAGTAATATGGGTGGCTGTTACAGGTGCATTGTCTTGTAGTACCACAGATGGCTGTTAAAGGTGCATTGTCTTGTAGTACCACAGATGGCTGGTACAGGTGCACTGCCTTGTAGTACCACGGATGGCTGTTACAGGTGCATTGTCTTGTAGTACCACTGATGGCTGTTACAGGTGCATTGTCTTGTAGTACCACGGATGGCTGTTACAGGTGCATTGTCTTGTAGTACCACAGATGGCTGTTACAGATGCATTGTCTTGTAGTACCACAGATGGCTGTTACATGTGCATTGTCTTGTAGTACCACAGATGGCTGTTACAGGTGCATTGTCTTGTAGTACAATGCATGGCTGTTACAGGGGCATTGTCTTGTAGTACCATGGATGGCTGTTACAGGTGCACTGACTTGTAGTACCATGGATGGCTGTTACAGGTGCACTGCCTTGTAGTACCATGTATGGCTGTTACAGGTGCATTGTCTTGTAGTACCACAGATGGCTGTTAGAGGTGCACTGTCTTTTAGTACCATGCATGGTTGTTACAGGTGCATTTTTTGTAGTACTGTATATGGCTTTTACAGGTGCATTGTCTTGTAGTATCATACATGGCTGTTACATGTGCATTGTCATGTAGTATCATGGATGGCTATTACAAGTGCGTTGTCTTGCAGTATCACAAGAGGGTGTTACAATTGCATTGTCTTGTATTGCCATGGATAGCTGTTACAAGTACAGTATCTTGTAGTACCATACATGGCTGTTACAGGTGCATTGTCTTATAGTACCATGCATGGTTGTTACAGGTCCATTTTTTTGTAGTATCATACATGGCTGTTACAGGTGCATTGTCTTGTAGGACAATGGATAGCTGTTACAGGTGCATTGTCTTGTAGTACCATGGATGGCTGTTACAGGTGTATTGTCTTGTAGTACCATGGGTGGCTGTTACAGGTGCATTGTCTTGTAGTACCATGGATGGCTGTTACAAGTGCATTGTCTTGTAGTACCATGGATTGCTGTTAGAGGTACATTATCTTGTAGTATTTTGGAGAGCTCTTACAGGTGCATTGTCTTGTAGTACCATGGATGGCTAGTACAGATGCACTGCCTTGTAGTACCATGGATGGCTGGTACAGGTGCACTGCCTTGTAGTACCATGGATGGCTGTTACAGGTGCATTGTCTTGTAGTACCACAGATGTCTGTTACAGGTGAATTCTCTTGTAGTACCATGGATGGCTGGTACAGGTGCACTGCCTTGTAGTACCATGGATGGCTGTTACAGGTGTATTGTCTTGTAGTACCACAGATGGCTGTTACAGGTGCATTGACTTGTAGTACCACAGGTGGCTGGTACAGGTGCATTGTCTTGTAGTACCATAGATGGCTGTTACAGGTGCATTGTCTTGTAGTACCATACACTGATGTTACATGTGCATTGTCTTGTAGTACCATGGATGGCTGTTACAGGTGAACTGCCTTGTAGTACCATGGATGGCTGTTACAGGTGCACTGCCTTGTAGTACCATGCATGGCTGTTACAGGTGCATTGTCTTGTAGTACCACAGATGGCGGTCACAGGTGAACTGTCTTTTAGTACTATGCATGGTTGTTACAGGTGCATTTTTTTGTAGTACTGTAAGTGGCTGTTACAGGTGCATTGTCTTGCAGTATCATACATGGCTGTTACAGGTGCATTGCCATGTAGTATAATGTATGGCTATTACAGGTGCATTGTCTTGCAGTATCACAGGTGGGTGTTACAGGTGAACTGTCTTGTAGGGCCATGGATAGCTGTTATAAGTACATTATCTTATAGTACCATACATGGCTGCTACAGGTGCATTGTCTTGTAGTACCATGCATGGTTGTTACAGGTCCATTTTCTTGTAGTATCATACATGGCTGTTACAGGTGCATTGTCTTATAGGACCATGGATAGCTGTTACAGGTGCATTGTCTTGTAGTACCATGGATGGCTGTTACAGGTGCATTGTCTTTTAGTACCATGGATGGCTGTTATAGGTGCATTGTCTTGTAATACCATGGATGGTTGTTACAGGTGCATTGCCTTGTAGTATTTTGGATAGCTGTTACAGGTGTATTGTTTTGTAGTACCACACATGGCTGTTACAGGTGTATTTTCTGTAGTACCATAGGTGACTCTTACAGGTGCATTGTGTTGTAGTACCATGGGTGGCTGTTACAGGTGCACTGCCTTGTAGTACCATGTATGGCTGTTACAGGTGCACTGCCTTGTAGTACCATGTATGGCTGTTACAGGTGCATCGTCCTGTAGTACCACAGATGGCTGTTACAGGTGAACAGTCTTTTAGTACTATGCATGGTTGTTACAGGTGCATTTTTGTAGTACTGTAAGTGGCTGTTACAGGTGCATTGTCTTGTAGTATCATACATGACTGTTACAGGTGCATTGTCATGTAGTATAATGTATGGCTATTACAGGTGCATTGTCTTGCAGTATCACAGGTGGGTGTTACAGGTGCACTGTCTTGTAGGGCCATGGATAGCTGTTATAAGTACATTATCTTATAGTACCATACATGGCTGTTACAGATACATTGTCTTGTAGTACCATGCATGGTTGTTACAGGTCCATTTTCTTGTAGTATCATATATGGCTGTTGCAGGTGAATTGTGATGTAGGACCATGGATAGCTTTTACAGGTGCATTTTCTTGTAGTACCATGGATTGCTGTTACAGGTGCATTGTCTTGTAGTATTTTGGATATCTCTTACAGGTGCATTGTCTTGTAGTACCATGCATGGCTGTTACAGGTGTATTTTCTGTAGTACCATAGGTGACTGTTACATCTGCATTGTCTTGTAGTACCATAGGTGGCTGTTACTGGAGCATTGTCTTGCAGTATCATAGGTGGCTGTTACAGATGCATTGTCTTGTAGTACCATGGACAGCTGTTACAGGTGCATTGTCGTGTAGTACCATAGCTGGCTGTTATAGGTGCATTGTCTTGTAGTACCATGGATAGCTGTTACAGGTGCATTGTCTTGTAATACCATGCATGGCTGTTACAGGTGTATTGTCCTGTAATAGCAGTACCATAAGTGGCTGTTACAGGTGCATTTTATTGCAGTAACATGCATGGTTGTTACAGGTGCATTTTCTTGTAGTACTGTAAGGGGCTGTTACAGGTGCATTGTCTTGTAGTATCATACATGGCTGTTACAGGTGCATTGTCATGTAGTATCTTGGATGGGTGGTGCAGGTGCATTGTCTTGTAGTACCATGGATGGCTGGTACAGGTGCATTGTCTTGCAGTATCATAGGTTGCTGCTACAAGTAAATTGTTTGTAGCACCGTACATGCCTGTTAAAGCTGCATTGTCTTGTAGTACCATGCGTGGTTGTTACAGGTTCATTTTTTGTAGTACTGTAAGTGGCTGTTACAGGTGCATTGTTTTGTAGTATCATACATGGGTGTTACAGGTGCATTGTCATATAGTATCATGGATGGCTATTACAGGTGTGTTGTCTTATAGTACCACAGGTGGGTGTTACAGGTGCATTGTCTTGTAGTGCCATGGATAGCTGTTACAAGTACATTGTCTTGTAGTACCATACATGGCTGCTACAGGTGCATTGTCTTGTAGTACCATGCATGGTTGTTACAGGTCCATTTTCTTGTAGTATCATACATGGCTGTTACAGGTGCATTGTCTTATAGGACCATGGATAGCTGTTACAGGTGCATTGTCTTGTAGTACCATGGATGGCTGTTACAGGTGCATTGTCTTTTAGTACCATGGATGGCTGTTATAGGTGCATTGTCTTGTAATACCATGGATGGTTGTTACAGGTGCATTGCCTTGTAGTATTTTGGATAGCTGTTACAGGTGTATTGTTTTGTAGTACCACACATGGCTGTTACAGGTGTATTTTCTGTAGTACCATAAGTGACTCTTACAGGTGCATTGTGTTGTAGTACCATGGATGGCTGTTACAGGTGCACTGCCTTGTAGTACCATGTATGGCTGTTACAGGTGCACTGCCTTGTAGTACCATGTATGGCTGTTTCAGGTGCATCGTCTTGTAGTACCACAGATGGCTGTTACAGGTGAACAGTCTTTTAGTACTATGCATGGTTGTTACAGGTGCATTTTTGCAGTACTGTAAGTGGCTGTTACAGGTGCATTGTCTTGTAGTATCATACATGACTGTTACAGGTGCATTGTCATGTAGTATAATGGATGGCTATTACAGGTGCATTGTCTTGCAGTATTACAGGTGGGTGTTATAGGTGCACTGTCTTGTAGGGCCATGGATAGCTGTTAAAAGTACATTATCTTGTAGTACCATACATGGCTATTACAGATGCATTGTCTTGTAGTACCATGCATGGTTGTTACAGGTCCATTTTCTTGTAGTATCATATATGGCTGTTACAGGTGAATTGTCTTGTAGGACCATTGATAGCTGTTACAGGTGCATTGTCTTGTAGTACCATGGATTGCTGTTACAGGTGCATTGTCTTGTAGTATTTTGGATATCTCTTACAGGTGCATTGTCTTGTAGGACCATGCATGGCTGTTACAGGTGTATTTTCTGTAGTACCATAGGTGACTCTTACAGGTGCATTGTGTTGTAGTACCATAGGTGGCTGTTACAGGTGCATTGTCTTGTAGTACCATGGAGAGCTGTCACAGGTGCATTGTCCTATAGTACCATGCATGGCTGTTACAGACCTATTGTCTTGTAATAGTAGTACCATAAGTGGCTGTTACAGGTGCATTGTCTTGTAGTACCATAGGTGGCTGGCTGTTACAGATGCATTGCCTTGTAGTGCCATGGATGGCTGTTACAATTATATTGTCATGTAGTACCATACATGGCTGTTACAGGTGCATTGTCTTGTAGTACCATGCATGGTTGTTACTGGTGCATTTTCTTGTAGTTCTGTAAGTGGCTGTTACAGGTGCATTGTCTTGTAGGACTATGGATGGCTGTTACAGGTGCATTGTCATGTAGTATCATGGATGGCTGGTACAGGTGCATTGTCTTGTAGTACTATGGATGGCTGGTACAGGTGCATTGTCTTGTAGTACCATAGGTGGGTGTTACAGGTGGATCGCCTTGTAGTGCCATGGATGGCTGTTACAAGTAAATTGTCTGGTAGTACCATGGATGGCTGTTACAGGTGCATTGTCTTGTACTACTATGTATGGCTGTTACAGGTACATTATCTTTTAGTACCATACATGGCTGTTACAGGTGCATTTTCCTGTAGTATCATACATGGCTGTTATAGGTGCATTGTCTTGTAGTACCATGGATGGCTGTTACAGGTGCATTTGGCTTGTAGTACCATGGATGGCTGTTACAGGCACATTGTCTTGTAGTACCATGGATGGCTGTTACAGATGCATTGTCTTGCAGTACCATAGGTGGGTGTTGCAGGTGCATTATCTTGTAGTGCCATGGATGGCTGTTATAGGTAGTTTGTCTTGTAGCCCCATACATGGCTGTTACAGGTGCATTGTCTTGTAGTACCATGCATGGTTGTTACAGGTGCATTGTCTTGTAGTACCATGCATGGTTGTTACAGGTGCATTGTCTTTTAGTACAATAGGTGGCTATTACAGGTGCATTATCTTGTAGTACCATGCATGGTTGTTACAGGTGCATTGTCTTGTAGTACAGTAGGTGGCTATTACAGGTGCATTATCTTGTAGTACCATGCATGGTTGTTACAGGTGCATTGTCTTGTAGAACCATGGATAGCTGTTACAGGTGCATTGTCTTGTAGTACCATGGATGGTTGTTACAGGTGCATTGTCTTGTAGTACCTTGGATGGCTGTTACAGATGCATTGTCTTGTATTACCATAGGTGGGTGTTACAGGTGTATTGTCTTGTAGTGCCATGGATGGCTCTTACAGGTACTTTGTCTTGTAGTACCATACATGGCTGTTACAGGTGCATTGTCTTGTAGTACCATGCATGGTTGTTATTGTTGGATTGTCTTGTTGTACAACAGGTGGCTGTTACAGGTGCATTGTCTTGTATTACCATAGGTGGCTGTTACAGGTGCAGTGTAGGCATACAACTGGCAGCCATCATTCAGGCATACAACTGGCAGTCACCATTCATACTGAAGCTGGTAAAGGTCTCTAACTGTGGGAGAAGCAAACATTATCATTATTCCTGCCCATGTAATCCAAGCAAGTAACCTTGTGAAGCTGCTGGCATCCACCGCAGTTTCCACAGGCATCAGACTGCCCCACCCCACACCCACATCTATCCCTGGTCAACCATACCAAAGATGGATTCCATTCCTAAATTTCTTATGCAGCATCACAAACTAACACCCTGCTTCTGTGCCTTTTTGATGGCATGATTTTGCATGTATCCTGTATTAGTGCATGTATGGCTATACAGTCTCCTATATTCACTGCCTCACTATTTGTCAAACAGTCCAGCTTTTATGCTATACCTGGTTTCATTTTCAGATTGGTGGGTATAAGGAGTTATGTACTCTGTTGCAGTTGCAGTTTTAATATCTATTTATTGGCATTTTTTATATTTAACTGTACATCACTATATATTATGTATAGAGCAGATTTATTAATCTGATTTGGTTTAATGCCGCATATATCCACTTACTTCTCCTTAGGTAGCTGTGGATATCCAATTTGCTATGATGCCTACCTTCTGCCATACACATAGCTGTCATCTACTGCTCTGGATATATTGTTTTGGTCTTCCGTTGCCCAGACTTTCCCAGACAGTGTGTGGCTTCGCTTCATATTGCAAATTGTTACATTTACTGCTACACATGTGCTTCATTTCTCATCATCTCTGTAATTTTGCCTTGCAATACTTTATAATAAATGCCTCACACACAGTATGTTCCCAGTTTCTCCTGGTCTTCATCTCTACAAATTGTTGATTCACTTTCTTAGCAGTTCATGGGTTCATAGTAAGTACTAGGACATCTGCCTTTGTGGGCCATTTTAAGCCATGCCAATTTCCCTTCCAAAGGTGAGAATTAAGCCCTGTACCTTTTGCCTATGAGGGACACACCTTAACGATAGTGCCAACCTTCCACCAGTTACCTGTGTGGCATGCATTTCATAGGTTTCCTTATATATTCAATATCATTCCGCAGTGCATGTAAGGTGGCCTGCTAAGTACATCCTTTGTGAAATGTTACACAGTGGAGTCTCACTGACATCACCTACCTAGTTTCCAAATGCTACCCTAAACCATTTCTTCCTAAAGCACCACCTTCAAACCTACCCTTATATAAATCACTATTGAAAATAAATTGTTATAAGCATTAAACATCTTGTTTAAACCAAGATTGGATGGATTATAGTCCACACTCACCAGATCAAATTGATTATAGCCCACACTGACCAGATCGAATTGATTATAGCCCACACTGACCAGATCAAATTGATTATAGCCCACACTGACCAGATCGAATTGATTATAGCCCACACTGACCAGATCGAATTGATTATAGCCCATTCTGACCAGATCAAATTGATTACAGCCCACACCGACCAGTGCTCATTTACACTTTCATATTACTGCCTCTTCAATACATTGTAAACACCTACATCACTAGAGAGATTTTCCCAGATTGCTAGCAACCAAGCATTGCCATCTCCTTACCTAAAACTACTAAGCCTAAGACACCAAGTCATTCTAAACTCATCTCCAATTCTCAACCGTGTGTGAAGTACCAGACAAATGTGTGCATAGTAAACTAATCTTACATTTTGAGACTAACAGGTATTCACAAAGACACAATACTACCATGATCCTGCTAGCATTCAGTAATGTTATTTAAAGTAAGAGAAAAGCTGGTAATATAACTGCAACTATTTCCAACATCCTAGCCAAGACTTTTGACTCTGTGTTACAACAAAACCTCTTTCAATGCTTCTATCAATTGGTACCAACTATGAATCTTGTCTATGGTTCAAAGACTAATTATTTCGCAAGGTCAGCCACATTCTTTTTAACTCCCTGCTTTCCCTTTTAACTGTCCTAGTGGCCAGTATACTACAAGGATGAATCCTCAGCCTTCTGCTGTTCTTCTTTTATTAACCATATCCTGTTCTTATTAAAAAGATGTCTGCTTTTTCATGACAGCATTTTAAGCTGCCATGAAGCACGGACAGAAAAAAACAAATGGACACAGTGTTTTTACTCTTGCTAAACATGGCTTTGCTGTATAGCGAGTGTAAAATAAAAGAAAAAAGTAAATAATATTTTTAAAATAAATGTAAGGGTGTGTTTGTAATTAATGCAAACAATATTAGAGAAAATAACATAAAACCAGGGACACACTAAACTTAGCCACAGTTTTACACCTGCATGCATTTTCTCAACAAAATGAAGTGTGAAACTATAATGTCCATTTTGACTAACAGACAGTAATCTTCATCATTTTTACCAGGAAATCAAAAATTTTCAACAGACAGAGCATAATTAGTGGCAGTTGACAAGTATGAGGGTGATTTAAATGAGTTACACTGTACAATCGATTTTTTTTTCAGTCGTTTAATCACAATGAGACATCTACATATATGTGTGTGTGTTTCTGACTGTAGACTTGTGAGTCTCTCTGTCTGACCCTATGCATGTTTGTGTGTATGTGTGTATTTGTGTGTGCTCATGCATGCATGCGTGGGTGTGCATGGGTGTGCCTGCAGACATTAAATATTTACACAAGTTATATTTTAGATCTAAAATACTTCCTCCAGCAACAATTACATATGATACAGCAAATATGAAACATTAATCACAGCAATTATTTTTCATCAAAAACAGTACAAAGTATATACAAATAAAAAACAAATACAAAACAATTTAAGATATAGTCCATTATTTAAGTGGATATAATGTCCTGTGGGATGGCCGTTATCAGTAAACAATGGAACTTAAGGGTGGTGAGGGCTTCCGTCTCCTGCATTGGGCCTCAAGACACTCCTGGGTGGTCTCATCATTTTCCTGATAATGGCCACCCTGACGGACATCATTGCTTACATAAGGAAAGCCTCAAAAGCTACTGTATGTGATTTACTCTGAGCTTCAGATCATATCACTTCCAGCCATACATTACAGTTTCTGGTCATATGCATACCTCTCAACTGCCCAAATTTTTGGCTCATATTTTTGGTCTGTTCCCCAAAAAAATTGTGGTTTTCTAGCAAATCACTGGGATGATCTGAGGACTGAAGTCACTATATAATGACATACATTTGAGTTTCAGACTTTATATCTTTCAGAAAATGCATGTTAAAACAAATCATGTTACTCTAGCAACTTTCTAAGTTTATAAGAGCAATATTTAAAATATATTCCTATTTTTACCAGTTTTCCCCTCATTTTGTCGGCTTTGTCTGGATTTCTTATAGTGGGAGGTTGAGAGGTATGATCATATGAACCTGGAGTTAAAACAGACAACCAGAGAATTATTCAATAACAAAGAGAATTAAGAAGTATGTGAAAGAATAGGTAAGAATGTCCACATTTATCTTTATATGGTTTATGAAGCAATGATTAAAAAACTTTTTTCTGCAAAGCTGTTAAAGTGTCCTCGTAAATGCCTCATCTTGAAACAATTTTAATATCAGAATATGTTGAATTCTTAGTCCTTGCTAAGGTATTTGTTTCTGTTACCTGTAAAGTTTTAATAAGTGTTATAAAACACTATGGCATCAGGGAGTATGATAGTTCTTGGGTTTATAACTAGCTACAGGGTAAGAAATCAGTAGTTCGATTAAAAGAAGGAATATCACCTAAACATGAGACTCTCAGGAAGAGATGTAGCGATGGGAGTGAAAGGGTAGCTGCCCTGGGTGCAAAGTATTGGGGGTGATTCTCATCAGTCTTCAGTGCACTTGCAGTCAGAACTGAAGCACTGTAGTACTCTGTGTCTTCGGTGCACTACTGGCTTTCAGATTCAAATGCAATACAGGCCAGAAATGGCAGAAAATTTAGCAGTTGCTTGCTATAAATGCAGCCAACAGTTTGTTATAGTTTAAAAGGACAGAAGAGGCCAAATTGTGGGAACAGCACTGGGGCAAGAATAGTTGGCTACACCTCTGCTCTCAATGAAGTCCCACAGGTGCCAGTACTGGGTTCTTAGTTACTCCTTATTTTTTTTTGTCCATCTTTCAGTGTATGCCCCTTGCTAGGTAAAGGAAGCTTGCAAATTATTCTAAGTTATATTTGCATGATGTGTGACCTTTATAGAGTAACGTAATGTGACATTGCTCCTTGGTCATCCCTGAAAAGAGACTGTGTGTCTCCAGTCGGGCTATCAGGTTAACAAATGGATACATATATATATATATATATATATATATATATATATATATATATATATATTTTTTAATATTATTATTGTAAGTCAGAGTTTCAGAAGTATATTGACAAACTTCACATGAGGGCTATGCTTAATAAAGTTTCTTTTAATGATAAGAAACAATCTAACTTGCACATGTAAGCAGAGGAAATATTAGTTACTCAGTTTAATTTCCCCAAGTCTTTTGGGTTTTCAGTACTATGATGGGAATGGACCTCATTCCTAAGTCATGAAATTAGTATTGTTTCAATCTTTGATGTCATCCAAAAGTGCTCTTTGCAGCACCTGCAATGTGCCCAGAATTTACTCCCGTAATTCATACAGAGTTACATGTATTGGTAGTCTATTTAAATATGACTGTAAATCCCTTTTATGAGATGCATTTCTCCTACTACTATTGGAATTGTCTGGATATCCTTCTTCCACGTTTCTGCCTGCAAATCCTGGTATTTTATGACTTTGTCTCTCTGTACATATGACGCTGTAGTCACTGAGTATAGCAATTTCAATGATCAATGCTACGTTTATCTTCTTTTCGTGGACTACTATATCTAGTTTTCTCACATCACTGTTTTTTTAACTTTTGATAATGGGTGATCCCATGTGATGTAAACTTCATCATTCTCTGTAATGGTTTGTGGCTCATGTTTCCAATGTTTTTCACCTACGTCAGTACTGTAATGTTTGCACAACCCCTAATGTAACAGTCTTGCTCCATCATTATGCCTTTCAGTATACAGTCCCTCTGCCATTAGTGTATCACGCCCAGCAACAAGATGTGTGACTGTTTCCAATTCTGTTATACAGAACCTGCACTTGTCTGTTTCCCCCACATGTTCAATTGACTTTGTAAACCAGCTTATATTTCGTCCATTATCCCGGGCTACCAATATCAGCCTTTCATCTTTTGGTTTAAATTCATCTCTGTTTAACCATTCCTGCATTATATCCTGATCAACATAACTTTTTTCCAGGAGTTTTCTGTACTTGGAGCTCTGTTTATGCCTTTTCCACATAAGGTTTTTCCAGGAGTTTTCTGTACTTGCAGCTCTGTTTATGCCTTTTCCACATAAGGTTTGTCCAGGAGTTTTCTGTACTTGCAGCTCTGTTTATGCCTTTGCCACATAAGGTTTGTCTAGGAGTTTTCTGTACTTGCAGCTCTGTTTATGCCTTTTCACCTAATCCTTCTCCTTATATATTCTTTCTTTTGTATTTTGGTTCATTCAGTTGCTGCCTGATTTTTGTCTTCTTCTGTTTTGAATTTCATTCCCACTTGACTCCGATGTGCTTTTGCTAAACTAAGCAGAGAAGTCATCTTAGACTTGTTCCTCTCATGTTTTAAAATCTTCATTATGTCAGCAGATGTGTATGCAGTCCTACTACTGTAGATCTATACATCTAATCAATTTTCAGGAGGTCCATACCTCCTTCAGAATGAGGAATAAATAATCTTGGTATACATTGATTTGCATTATACCATTCATACATGTGATACATTTTTCTTGTTTTCTTGTCTAACTGATCCAGTTCCTTTTGGGGCCAGTCACCCCAAAACTGTAAGTTATAACAGGAAGAAGAAATCTGTTTATAGCCTGGACTTTGTTCCTAGATGTCAGACCTGTTTTCAGTATTAATTTTAATCTTCTAAAATATGCCTTACTGAGTTTTGTTTGCATATGTCCGTGTCTTACTCTCGATCCTTCATCAATTCACAAATATCTATAGACACGCTCATGTTCCTTTATATCACATTCTTGTCCAAGAGTGTTTCCTTTGTACTACAGCTTTCCTCTTTTAAATGTTTCTTTTTGCACATTTATCAAGACCATATGACATTCTTATATCATCTGAAGAAGTTTGGACCACCTGCAGTTGTGCTTACAGCTCCTCATCTGATGAACTATACAGTTTTAAATCACCCACAAAAAGAGGATGAGAAGTGTACACATTGTTGTTTTCTGTGTACCAAATTGTAACCATGACCTAATCTGCTAAGTAGTAGTAACGGATTAAGGAGATGTCAATTACTTATATGCCATAGCCAATTACCTCATAACAGAGTTTCTCTGCTTTAATGATATTTTAACCTAGATCACGTTATCATATGTAGTACATTCTAGGAGAAGGAACTAACTAAATGTGATGATGAGAGGTACTGCCAGCTATGCCAGGTGAGGTAGGGCAGTGGATGTGTAACATATGCCAGCACATTAGCCAGAATTTAATAAAGAATTAAATGTTATTTGACTATTAAACTGATTTGTACAGATGCTTGTGTTGAAAATGGAATTGTAAAGTTGCTTGTGTTAAAAATGTACCAACAGTGGGTATCGTAACTGAATTAAATATATATATATATATATATATATATATATATATATATATATATATATATATATATCTATATACACACACACACACACACACAAACACACACATATATATATATATATATATATATATATATATATATATATATATATATTTATATATATATATATATATATATATATATATATATATAGGTTCATAGGTGTGTACTAGGCTAATGGCCCTGGAGCCTTTACAAGCCTAGCTCATAGGATTACCCTGGCATCATGCCACCTGACCTTACTTCCCAGTGTCTCTGTCAATCAGAGCCACTGGAGTGATCCCTGAGGTGAAGTTTCTAGTTCCCATCCACTCATCAAGATTTCTCTTGAAGAGGGCCAGTGAGGCACTCCACCTGACATGCATGGGAAGTCTATTCCATAGCATAGGCAGTCTCTGGGTTATGAACCTATCCCTCCAACTTGTTCTGTTGAATGTGGTAATGAGGTTGAGGTCTCTGGAGCATGTAGTGTGGAGGGATTGGGATTTCTTTAGATGTAGCATTTCTAACAGAGATGGGTCAGACATGGCTTTGTAAGTCAAGCAGAGATCACCTCTAAGTAGGCAATATGAGACAGAGAATAGTCGGAGTTTTTTTTGAGTCTGTCCATATAGGACAAGTGTTTAAAGTCTAGGATCCTCTTTGTGAGGTACTTTTGTGGCCTCTCCAGTTGCTGTAGGTGTCTAGTTAGGTACATGCCAAATGGTGCATTGTACTCGATGATTGGCTTAATGAGGGAAGAGTAGAGGGAGACAATGACCTCTGTCTTCCTGGATGCAAAATCCTTAGTAATGAGATGTGCCACATAGGACTTTCTGACCACAGTGGCAATGTGGTGGTCAAAAGAGAGGTTGCTGTCAACCTGCGTTCCCATATCTCTTATAATGCCTTCTGTGATCAGTGGACTACCATCAATGTGGTAATTCATGGGAACCGGGTTTTTCCCAAAGGGGATGACGACACAATTTTTGGCATTGAGCTTAAGGCTATGGTTCTGACACCAGTCATTGGTCTCAGTGAGGCCTCTCTGTAGGATATCAACATCACTTGGGCAGTTAATTATGGATCCCAGCTTGCAATCATCTGCGAACTTTGTCAGCCAGAGTACCTTCGTGTTGGCCTGAACTTCAGAGAAGTAGATACCAAACAGGATTGGACCCAGGACCAAACCCTGTCCACTATATATATATATATATATATATATATATATATATATATATATATTTTTTTAACAGTGGATACTGGAAGAGAAGAGGTTAAGCACAGCTCCAGCTAACTCTGGAAAATAGTAAGCAATTAAATTAGGGTTCCTATCAGTTTGTCGAAACTTCAGCAGTTTGAACACTATATGTTCGAACTGTGAAGTTCAAAATCGGATTATCGCGAAGTCGTGGAACACCAAATTCTTTCCCAGGGAAAGAATTCGGTTGGCCACTTCTGCGGCTTCACTATTTCCTCCACTGTGATGTGAAGGTTATGAACCGGGTTAAGATAAGTGTGCAAATGGACCGGGTTAAGGTGAGTGTGCGATAGTTACGGACCTTAGGGTTAGGGAGCGGGTAAGGTAAGTGTGCGATAGTTACGGACCTTTGGGTTAGGGAGCAGGTAAGGTGACTGTGTGATAGTTACGGACCTTACGGTTAGGGAGTGGGTAAGTTGAGTGTGCGATAGTTATGGACCTTAGGGTTAGGGTTTGGGTTAAGGTAAGTGGATAGATAGTAGTGTATGTACGGTTTAGTGTAGGGTTAGAAGTAGGGTTTTGTGAAGTGTATATGTGTGGATTATTTATTTTGGTGTCCTTGTGTTGTGTGTGTGTTTTCTTGGAACAGCGATTTTTCGATGGTTTTTCACTTCGAGGTTAGAAGTTCAAACATATGGTGTTCGAACTTCTGCCGTTTCATCAAAGTGATATAGACCCATTAAATTACTGGGCCTAGGCAATACAGATATTATCTCACAGTTTGGGATTAAGCCAGAGATGCAACATTTGTAAGAACCATGGTTTGTTAGTCTCTGTAGGGGGAGTAGAAGAGTGTAATTGTTTTATGACTTCCAGAAGCTGCACTTGACCAGATGTATGTGATGTCATTCTGTATAAAAAATATTTTGATATTAGGTGAGACAGAAGTCTCAGGGCAGTCTGTTTTTTGGAACCTGACATAGAATAATCCCTTCCCCTACTTTATCTTGCCTTGCTCTATTAAGTAAGTAGGCACAATAGTTATCTTGATCAGTCAGTAAGAATAGTTAATCATTGTTTTTTTCTGTAACTGTGTGAATCTTTCCAGCAGTATTATTTGTAATATTTTTTAATATTTCCTGTGATCGAAACTCTGGTGTTTACTGTAAATATATATTTCATATTTTCATGTTCTTTTATTATTTATTATTAAATATATTTACATTTTTTAATGTGGCTTGTTCTTTAGAGAACATTTTAACCTTTGAGAGTACTTATATGTATTTGTAATACTGTGGCCACTCCTGAAGCCTGGCTGTTTGATCAATATTACCATTTACTGTATATCAATATTAATTTCACTTAGTATAATTGTGTAACCTTATAAGAGCCTTGGAGTAGCTGGCTTTGGAGTGTCTGGTGGCTGTGTAACTACCTTATATTCTGGGCAGAAGTTGGCATAGCTAGTAAATTTGTGCCAGTCATTCCCAGGAGTGCGTGTGTGTGTGTGTGTGTGTGTGTGTGTGTGTGTGTGTGTGTGTGTGTGTGTGTGTGTGTGTGTGTATGTGTGTGCAAATCAAATCTCAAAGAGTGTGTGTGCCAGCTTCTTGGAGTAGGGACAAGAAGCACTGGTTTCACAGAGACAGTGCTGGAGGATTTGGTAATGCAGCTCTTGATACTGATGGTTACCATACAAAGAGCAATTCATACATAGTGGTACTGGGTTTTAAAAACTGCATTTCTTTACCACATTTCAAATATTTCCCTACTTTTAATGACATTTGCCATAAAGTTTCCTAGCCGTCCTGGTTATCAGTTAAGGAATCTGGAGAATAAGAAAAAACACTCTACTTTTCATACGTAAAAGCTTTTAATGAATAATCACACTCAAAAACTAATAATAATACCTGCAGTATGAATAGATCTATACATATGCATGTATGGAAAAGAAAACAAAAAGATTTGTATTTTAGATTCCATACCTTTTGAAAAGAAAACACTTTATATTTCAGATTCAATTACTAAATTTTGTTATATTTTTTCTTAGCTAAAGCTTACTAAGTTTATGCTTTTTACTTATAACATTTTTACTACCTAAAGCTATAAGCACTGAGAAATTTTGAAATTTTTGAAAGCCCTTTTTTCTTTTTTCTTGACCTTGTGTAGTGCGATACTACAAGTTGTGCCCATGCAAGAAGCAAGATTTCATGGGTGTTATTATTAGCCTTTCAACAGAGAGAGAGAGAGAGAGAGAGAGAGAGAGAGAGAGAGAGAGAGAGAGAGAGAGAGAGAGAGAGAGACAGAGACAGAGAGAGAGAGAGAGAGAGAGAGAGGGAGTGATCTTGAAATGCAGGAAAATCAACATTTTTTTGCCTTGTGCATTGCAGCAGTATAACTTGTAGACCCCCCCAGCCCCCAACAAGAACCAGACCATGTAGTACCAGTACATCAAACAATCTACAGTACTAACCAGGTGACACAGTGCTGGTCTCTGCTGCATGTGTTAGCCGAACCTAGAATACATTTTCTCCTCTGCCCTCGTCTCATACCTCAGATCACTTGTACCCCTGTTTTCGCCCTCCTTTTGTATTTTGGCAGGCACTCATACAAATAGTAAAGTACAATCCCTGTTGCCATGTCCCAAACTTATTATTAACGAACCCACACATCCTCCAGGAATGGCTACCATTCAATGAATGACAGTAGATTACTCAGTTTCAATATCTGCAAGTTGAAAGTCTCTGAATGTGACCCCTGCCCTCAGATCACAGCTGTGTAAAGGATCTTTTTTACCCTTACAAAATATTAGTTGTTTTCCTTTTGTACTGTAATCATGGAATTAGTATATATAAGTAAGAGATGTAGGAACAATTATAGGAGGAGCTTTCACCTGCAAAGCACACTTTTCTTATAATATAACCTGCAGTTTTGGTAAGTGCATTTCAAAAAAAAAAAACTTGCCTTCTTTATTCGTTCTCATATACTTGGTTTATACTGTGTAGGGTCAAAGTGAAGCCACAGCCTTTCCTAGCGGTTAACTGGTGTAAGGCAGAGAGATAATCCTGACAGGATAGTAGTCCAGTCATTTTACACACACACACACACACACACACACACACACACACACACACACACACACACACACACACACACACATATATATATAAACATACACGCACACACACCACACACTCAGGCATGCACACACATACACCCATATACACATAAACATACATACCACACACACAAACATACACACGCACACAGACACACAGACACACGCACACACGCACACACACAAACACACACATACACACACACACACACACACACATGATACACACACACACAAATGTATACACACATGCACATAAATGCACACACTCATTCAGACACAAACACACACACACACACACACACACACACACACATACACCCATAAACACCAAACAATAACACACACATGCACACACAAGTATACACACACAGTGACATAGATTCACCTACAATATATCTTTCAGCCTTACAGCTAGTGACCAGATTTATAGTATTCCCTTTATCCACACTCCCTTCTTTATTTCTGTGGCAGTCATTTGTGTCTTTTCCTCACAGCCAGTTACTTAAAGCTACTGTTGGTTTCTTCTTTTACAAAGCACAAGGCTTTGTACATTTACCGTTGAACCCACTGAGTACAACATGCTACTTTCCTTTATCAACTTGCAAAAGGCATGTAAAGTTGCAAATTCAAGTTAACTCTGCTGTATTGTCTTTATTGTTAATTGGTAACTGAGCTAGCAGTCCCTGTTAAATTACTAGTTAGGAAGGCTTGCATTTTCTTATTGTTTGTAAAAGCAACTGCATCAATTTAAACTAAGGAAATGTCCACGACTGCCCCCCTCCCCCTATACTTTACTAATTTATTTATTGTTAGCTAATTTAATTTTTGCTAGCAAACTAGGCCCATCCATCTGGAAAAACATCCATTATTATAACCCTTCACAAAGGAAGTACTGCAAAAGGGTTAAACGATAGACCTATTACTGTCCTATCACTCCTCTCTAAAATCCTTGAGAAATGTATTCCCTCTCAGCTTATGAAACATATAACCAAACACAACCTCCTCTCAAACACTCAGCATGGTTTCAGGCCCAACCATAGTACTACTGCTGCCCTCCTCAGGCCAACCACAGTACTACTACTGCCCTCCTCAACTTCACCAACATAGTAAACCAGCACAGAAATGAGGGCAACCTTGTTTCTTCACTTTTCCTTGACCTTTCCAAAGCATGTGACACATTGTCTCTCCCCAAGCTCTTCTCTGAGCTTGCAACACTAGCTCTCACTTATGTCTCCCTCTCCTAGTTTTACAGTTATTTATGCAATCATCAGCAGCATCTAAATAGCAACAAAACCTTTCAGCATTTCAACCAATCTTTGTTGGTGTTCCCCAAGGGTAATATTTGCCCACTTTCTATTTAATATTTTTATAAATAATCTTCATACCACTACAACACTTGCCACTCTCGTACAATACACTGATGATTCAACCCTTATCTGCTCTGCCTCATCCATAATAAAATTACAGGAAATCACTCAAAAATCATCCACTGACATTGAAGTATGGCTAAAACATTCTAACCAAAAGAAGAAAAAAATAACACCTTAACCAGAAACACACATTTCATATTACCTCAAGTAATAACACAAACATAGAAACCATAAGCCAAATTAAACTACTTGGAGTCATGATAGATGACAACTTCATATTTGATTACCACATACCTCATTCTGTCAAGAAAACTTAGCAAAAACTCAACTTTCAATATAAGGCTAAACACTACCTGACAGATCAAGCAAGGATTACCTTAGCAGCAACATACCTCCTTCCCTCTCTATTATATGCCTCTCCTATGCTTACAAATATCAACACTACATATAAAACTAAACTTGCCTCATGCTATTAAAAAACAGCTAAATTTGTAACAAACCATCCTTATAAAAGACACCACTGCCTTGTATTAAAACTATTAAACTGGCTTGAACTCGCAAACCAGTTGACATATTCACAACTAATCTTTGCCCACAGTGTATTGTACTCTGCAGGCAAATGCTCAACATTACAAAATACTCCGCTGTGCTATTCACCCAATAAAAACTTTCACTCTAGCAATAAACTTTTACAATGTATTAGTAATACATTCAACACTGCTGGAGGCTCTGTCTACTCTCAGTATGTGTCAAACTTCTGAAATGAAATCCCCACACAATTAAAACAGATAGAAAACTTAAATAGTTTCAAAACTTTGCTTAAACAGCATGGATTTCAAAGATGGCTCTGTTCTTCCTGCTTATCCAGCTAGATTTACTCGGATTACTTTTCTCCAACTCTTACAGACATTTTGCTTCACAATCTTTTTTGTCCCTTATCGCTCCCCTTCATACTGCACTATTTTCCTAAAGTCTTATTTTTCCTCCTTATCTCACACCTCACCACTAGCTGCAATTCCTCCTCTGTCCACTTATCTCCCTGCTCATTTGCCATAACTTCTCCTTTCATATCTCTCTTTTCAGTTCCTTTCATACCTCTCATCAGTTTTTAAACTACATTCTACTTATTTGTCAGTAAATTATTACTAAACTCAAAAATATCCTAGTTTGCTCTTTCTTTGCCATCATCATGCTATAAATACAGTAACTGTTACTGTATGTTATTTCTCTATTCATTAATTAGCCAATTTAGGTTAATCTTTCTCTTGTTAAAATGTTATGTTCATGTAAGAAATATTTAAAACTATTTAAAAGTTATACACCAACCAAATACTGCTCGAGCTGGTACACTACAGGGTGAGAGCCCCAATACGCAACGCCAATAAATGAAAACAGTCAAACCAGCGTAACAGGGCTTAAAAGTTATGTAAATAAACTCAAGCATAGATGTTTTTACCCTGCAATTATAAATGTATATCATGTGCAACTTAAATGTGAAGCTTTTCTCCCTGGGCCTTCACTGAAAATGGGTTTTACCCAGTCAGATTTTTCACTGTTAACAAAGACAAATAAATAAATGAATAAGTCTTTAAGTTACAGAAGGACACTTTCTGTTTCATAGCCAAATTTCTGATGCTCAAGAGGTATTGTTTGAATCTCAACCATGCTGGCATCAGAATACATACCAAACAGACTTCTTATGCGAAAGAACCTCATACAGGGAATAAATCGGAAAACTCAAAGCTTGTGAGGCAACATTAAGTCTAATCCACCTATTTGTGAAGAAAAAACAAATAAAGGTATTGTTAAATTAGTATAATATTTTAAGTGAAATATATGAGCAAATAATTATGTATATAAAAGTAAAACTAAGACTTCACATGGTAACATCATTATTAAGAACTGCCAAAAAGAAGTCTTTGTGTCACAATATCTCAGATACTTGTGAGCACTTAAATCAAACAGTGTACGGTGATGTTGCCTTCCTAATTATAAAATAATGATTTTACCTTTATTAGGTATTGTGAGTAAACTTGTAGTAATAATGCTCTAATTTTTAAAAGTAATCCTTTACTGCTGCTTTGAATTTCTTGCAGGTAGCCAAGATCTTTTTGCTCAATCCATGTACCTGTTCAATAATATAAAATACATACAAACAGTGGTAAAACCCAAGATTTGGAACTGGTCAAGCAGAACAGTAATTCAGTCACCAAGACTGCATAATGATAAAAAATTATTTTGTTGAAAACCTGCAGATTCAAGTTTAATGAGAAACTTGAAGTTAAAAAACAAACTAGTACTTAGCATACAGCACTACATTTGTATGCAGGCCCATTTCAGAAAATCCTTAGACTGCCGTCAGAAGCATTAAGTGTCAGTGCCTAGATCTCAGAGACACTCCCCTACTAAATGACATCTTGTCGGATTTAATTCTGTCACTAATATGTAAATGTTTAATAATCCCTTATTTATGTCTCAAATGCACCAGATATGCCCATCTGCATCAATTTAGTGAAAACTACACTATAAGAAATAATGTCAAACACTCACATTAAATCAAAGAAGACTGCAATAGCAAATAAATCAATCTGAATGTTTTCATATGCTTCATGTATAAATTTCACTTAAGAAGTCAATGCAATTTGTACCTTGATGCAACCATGACTGAGTCTCAAACATCTCTTGATAGGCATAATCTGAACTCTTCATTTAATGCAGTTATAAAAGGTATTTTCAATGAGCATTTTGCAAGAACAGGAATTTTTCCCTTGAGGAAAGAATTGTTTAAGTGTAAAAAAAGAATTAATCTAACTAGGCAAACATTTTTCATCAATTGCAATATATAAGCCATCACTTTCACTTGAGGGACATGATGAGCAGGAAGAAAATGTTTTGTGTGTGCACACCATCCAAAAAAAAAAAATTCAGTGAAAAACAAAAAAAATTTGTGAAAAACCAAAAAATAAATAAATAAACAAATAAATAGTGAAAAAACAAATTCAAGTTAAAAGTCAATATTTATACCTGCTCTGTGAACTGATATGCATACAATATGAAAAAAATGTATTTACCATTTTACATGCAGGATATTGAATTTTTATTTGCTTTTTTTCTTTTCATAACAACTTAATTTATGACACCTACACATAATAATTTTCACAGCTGAGCCATGGAATGAACAGAGGCCCTGGCATTTAAATCTATTTTTTTTCTTGTGCAGACTAACACTACTGGCATAGGACTCTGCAGCGGCCAGGTTATTCACAACTTAGAGCATAAATGCAGACCTAATGACACTTCTAAAAATTCCACTGCATGTTCCAGGCAGCCTGCAGTCAGGATAATGGGAACATTGTTTACACAACTGGAACATATACCACTATCATCTCCCCTACTGTCATGTCCCTGAAAACTTGTATTAGTAAATAAGCAAACCTCTCCTGCATCATCCTCCTTGTCATGTCTCCAGACATACATATACCTACTGCGGCCTACAGGTCTTATCATGCCAAACCTGCTAGGTACGCACACCATCTGGTGGTGCCATTTATGTGCACTTCTACCTGTTGTAAGAAAAACTACTCCTGCATTCCACCAGTGCTAGAAAGCATCACACATAGCACACTCTGCTCTCTACTAAGCTGATTATTTTCACCACCAATAAAGTGGCAAGAAAACAGATACATGTATATCCATTGAGAATATTTCTTGAATACCAGACAGCCTTTGAATAATGTAAATGTGATGTAGGCCCTTGTTATGCTGGAATTACTCCCTCTGTTTAGCTAGCAGAGAGAATAAAGTTGGTGCGAGCAATCATTCTAGTTTTTTTGTAGCATGGCAGTCTCTTCCAGCTTAATCTTTCATGCTGTTCTACTTGCAAAAACATTCCACAGGTCTTTCCTAAATGTACACAGGTTGGAATGGGCAGATGCACACAATGCATACAAAGGATTTTGTGGGTATTTGTACTTTAATGAACACACGGTGGCCATTTTCGTCTCATTTTGCATTAGTAGAGAGACATGACTATTATCTTCTAGTGCCGTAGGGGCAGAGTGTTACAAGTGGCTATGGCTCTAAAATGACATTACAGACTTACATATATCATGTCTGGATTGTTATTTCTCAGAGTATTTCCTTTTCTTCAAAGTACGGCAGTCATGGAGTTGATAAGTACAAGCTTTGGATGGGGGCTTGCCCACACATTTGGGGGTGCAGCAGGGTCTGTACCCACTTCACAAAACATTTTTAAAAGAAATCATTAATGTTCAACATTCACTGTTGTTCTGTAGTCTCAGAAGTCTGCGCCTTGTACTTATCAGTGTTAGAATTTACAATAGGGAGCCTGGAGATCACATGATGATATGCATTATTGTGTAGATAAGCAACATAGTGCAGTCATTTATTGTCTCATCCTAGGACTTGATATTAGCAAGTTCCCTGCAACCAAGTAACTCCAAGCTCCGGTTTCCCTTGTTAAAATAATATTCAAATGACTCCTGCTCTGTAGTCATTCTAAAGGCACCTACAAAAGTGTAAATGTCATATAGTCAAGGTTAAATGTACTGACGGACCAACTTTGACACTGTGGGTTAATCAAAATTGACTTCATCCATTAACATATCCTACTAATCTGCCCTTTTCATTCATCCCCTTCATATTAACACAACATTTTAATTTGTGTATCAAGTAACTAGCACCATGTATCCTTATGAGTTTTGTTTAGCTAATACTATATAATGCTGTAGACAAACTCTTGCAAAACACAAAAACCAATGATAAAAACAGCAAGGTTAACGGAGAGTACAAATCCACTGTACGAAGTTGTTGTGTCCTTAACGCACTTTTTGTTTGTTAAACAAAAGACGTTTTCGCTGCAAACTCAGTTGTAGCTTCCTCAGAGAGTATTAAAAGCAATGTGAAGTTAATTTTTTTAAAAACAAAAAAGAGCGCCAAAACTTGAAGCGCTTGAATTTTCTAAAAGGTGTAGTACATAAGAAATTATATAGTACAAATAAATTAAAATGTTGTTCTCATTTAAATACCAAAGGTATAAAATTCAAAACAATAATTGTTGAAAATGTTATGGCAAATAAACAAGTGGCAGCATACATAAGCATTACATCCTAAATTAGGACTTTTTTAAAATGTTTTTGTTTTTTAAAATAGTAATTTTCTATAGTAACAAGTTCCCCGTTACGAACCAAACAAGTTGATTATAACAAAAGAGTTAGAAAATGCTCATCAGCTTGTGTTGTACAAATTTGTTAAGCTGAAACTTGAGTCTACAAAAAATAAACTAAAGGAAAAAGAATTAAGACTGTATGAGTGTGTATTTAAAAGTCAATAATCGACTCAGAGTTTCAGACTTTAATGAAGTTAATTCTCTGAATTATGCAACAGGAAACTCTAGTGGGCATCTCAGTGATCTTATAAGAGTGAACAGAATGCTCATCTTGTTAAAGGTATATCAAAATTAACGACCCGGTGGTCAAAAAGTTTATTTAAAGGAAAACACATTGTGGAGAAGCAACTCATCCAGTGGCCAGAAGCAGAGTTAAGTCAAAATGTGTAAACTATGTACTACTACATAGAAGATATATTGTACAGGAACAAGTACAGAGTTTATACTGAACAGTAAATAGGAAGAAGATTTCCTGGAACATATGAGAAAAAATACCACCCTTTGTGTCTTCCTCCCAACCCTGAATATATTGCTGAATGGACTAATCAAGACAATAGTGAGCTGGCTGATTAAAACTACCTAATAGATTCTAAATGTAAACTGTGTCCATAATGTGAAATAAAGAGGGAAAAAGAACATATGTGTGTCCAATCATAACCAAATTAATAGTGCAGGGCAAGAGAAAAAGTCCTCTCTTGCCCTGCACTATTAATTTGGTTATGATTGGACACACATATGTTCTTTTTCCCTCTTTATTTCACATTTATGGACACAGTTTACATTTAGAATCTATTAGGTAGTTTTAATCAGCCAGCTCACTATTGTCTTGATTAGTCCATTCAGCAATATATTCAGGGTTGGGAGGAAGACACAAAGGGTGGTATTTTTTCTCATATGGTCCAGGAAATCTTCTTCCTACTTATTGTTCAGTATAAACTCTGTACTTGTTCCTGTACAATATATCTTCTCTATGTAGTAGTACATAGTTTACACATTTTGGACGAACCTGCTTCTGGCCACTCGGATGAGTTGCTTCTCCACAATGTGTTTTCCTTAAATAAACTTTTTGACCAATTTTGATATACCTTTAACAAGATGAGCATACTTCTGTTCACTCTTATAAGATCACTGAGATGCCCACTAGAGTTTCCTGTTGCATAATTCAGAGAATTAACTTCATTAAAGTCTGAAACTTCTGAGTCGATTATTGACTTTTAAATACACACTCATACAGTCTTAATTCTTTGTTTCCTTTTAGTTTATTTTTGTAGACTCAAGTTTCAGCTTAACAAATTTGTACAACACAAGCTGATGAGCATTTTCTAACTCTTTTTGGTTAGCGTAATCAACTTGTTTGGTTCGTAACGCGGAACTTGTTACTATAGAAAATTACTATTTTAAAAAACAAAAACATTTTAAAAAAGTCCTAATTTAGGATGTAATGCTTATGTATGCTGCCACTTGTTTATTTGCCATAACATTTTCAACAATTATTGTTTTGAATTTTATACCTTTGGTATTTAAATGAGAACAACATTTTAATTTATTTGTACTATATAATTTCTTATGTACTACACCTTTTAGAAAATTTAAAGCTTCAAGTTTTGGCGCTCTTTTTGTCTTTAAAAATTAACTTCACATTGCTTTTAATACTCTCTGAGGAAGCTACAACTGAGTTTGCAAAACGCCTTTGTTTAACAAATAAAAGTGCGTTAAGGACACAACTTCGTACAGTGGATTTGTACTCTCCGTTAACCTTGCTGTTTTTATCATTGGTTTTTGTGTTTTGCAAGAGTTTGTCTACAGCGTTTGTGTTATGGCTACAAGGTTCTCGGACAGCCCAACTAGTCCAAACATTTCCGGACTACATACGGAACAAGATGAGTCAAACAAGGACATGGCAAGCATACTGGCGGTTCTTACAAAAAGATTAGACATGCTCAACGTTCGTTTGGATCATCTGGACCACAAAATTGAGCAAGGCAATAAGAACAGCACATCAACTCAGAACAGTTTTTCATCCACTAATAGCTCTACACTTATTACAGCAGCTCAACGCCCTAACCGGCTGCCGGTTGAAGGAAACAACGTACTCTCACCGCAAGCAGTACCGAGCAGCAGTGGCACAACTAATCCAGGGAACAACGATAACAACATGGTGCTTATAGGAGTTCCTTCACTTCAAGATTGGATTTCTGATCTTAATTCTTTTACATTTGCACAACAAGGAAGTCAGGAACCACCGGCACAACAAACATCACATCTCCCGACACCGGATTCTATGGTGAGCAAACTACAAACATTTGATAATAAATTGCTAAAGCTCCGCAAATTACAGTTAGAAGTTTGCTACTTTAAACAATGTGTTAGTGACAAAATTGTTCCTAAGGGCCTACGGAGTATGTTTGCACCTACTGGTTTAATCAACGACAATTGTTTTCTGAATGATTTAAAAGTCCTTTTTGACCAACAAGGGCTTCAACTCTTGGACTTAATTATAAAACATTACTCCAACCATATATCTTTGTTAACTACAGAATTGAATGAGCTAGATACCTCAATTAAAAATGACTTAGACTTTAACAACTTTAAATATGATTACACACGCATCTTTAATAGCATAGATGCCCTTTTAACTAAACTAAAAGTCAATAAAATAAAAAAACTCAACAGAGATAACTATGCATACCAGCACAACAAAGCCTATGAGAAACTGGTTTTCCCTCGAGGACGTCAAGGTCATAATGGTGTACTTCAACCCCCAGAAAACAATAGTTCTGATGCTGTCTTTGACCCTAACCAGGAAATGTCTTTGACACAAGATTCTACAGCATCGAACACAGGTCCTAGAAGGAGCAACAGAATTCGGGCCAATACGTTTAATTCTAACAAGTTTAGTAACAATAGACTACAACACAATGGCTCTACTTCAAACTTACAAAATCAAAATTATGACAACACAGCTTTTTTAGGCGACAGATACAACACTCGCCACAAAGCACAGAGGAAGAATTGGAACAATTAACACCTACACAACTGAACAACAGCACTGAAGCATTGGCTCCTGTTTTACCATCTATCCTCACTAATACTAAAGGAGACTTTCATATCTATAACTTCTCCAAGTTTACAATTGAACAAGAACTCATAGATTTACTTTCTCTTGGCAACACTTTCATCCCTAGTTGCCACTTTAATCTCACTGAAACTATTATTGACCTGAAACATTTCACCAGAAAATTGAATTTAGGTTTAATGTTCTCTGTCCCTATGCAGCATGAACTTTATAACCTGAAACTTTCGAGTGTGTATAACCCTCCCTTACATCCTGGTTTGCTTCTGTTTGAGAAGGCTTGCGAGGTTGATTTCAGACACTTTGAAACACAACAGAAATTTTCAATAAAAAAACACAAGTTTAACATTACCAAACAGCAGCATACCCTCTTAAGGGAACTAGGTGACATCCCAGTTAGGGTTCTCAAACCTGACAAAGGTGGAGGACTGGTAATTTTAGAAAATAGTGATTATTCAGAAAGAATGAAGTCTGTTTTAGATAGTCCAGCCTATAGACCTTCCTCCCTTAATGAATTAAATACAACATTTGCAAGAAACAGAGGATACTTCAGGGACCTCTTTCTGGCGGGGAAAATTAATAATGAGGTCTATCATTATATAGACATCATTACACCAAAAACACCCATTATTTTCGGAATTCCGAAAATTCACAAGAACTTACATGACCCCCCGATTAGAGCACTCATAGATGGCAGGTCCTCTATGACTCACCCGAGTGCCCGTTTAGTTGACAACATCCTTGCAAATTACCTAAAATTAATTCCTTGCATCTGCAAGGATTCATGGACATTCCTTTCAAATATTAACCAACTGCATTTACCACCTGACTTCAATTTTCTAACAATAGATATAGTGGACTTATATACTTCCATCCCACACCAGGAGGCCTCAGAATGGATTGGTATCTTACTTAAGGAATTGGAGGCTCAACAAACTGAAATTGACACAGTTACTGAACTAATCAACATCATACTAACATCTAATTTCTTCATTTTTGAAAATAACTATTTTCTACAAACTCAGGGTATAGCAATGGGCTCACCCTGCGGCACTACAGTTGCTAACATGGTAGTAGCCTTTTGGGAAAAGAAGTTCATCTTGAATAACCCTCAATTCACACACTCCATTATCTATTATACTAGATACCTGGATGACATCTTTATCCTTTTCAGAGGCTCCGAACAGGAAGCTGCATTCACTATTAACTACATGAACAACACTACGACTTTTTTTAAATTCACCTATCATTTCTCCACTGACTCCATTGACTACTTGGATGTTAAACTTGAAAAACACTCTATCACAGGCATATTATCATCTACTATCCACAGAAAACCTACCTATTGTAACTCATTTTTACACTTTTCAAGCCAACACCCTTACAAACAAAAAAGATCGATAGTTAAGGGCCAGTTGATTCGGGCAGCTAGAATGTGCAGCACTGACCTTCATTACAACAGGGAGTGCGCACTTCTTTATGACATGTTTTCTAGCCGTGATTATCCAGGCCCATTGATTGATGAGCTTACAATAGAGGTTACCAACAAGAGAGTCAATGGCTTTTATAAACCTTTACTCTCTGGCAACAATACACAAAGTAATAGGGAGCCTGTAGACTTGGTTCTCCCAGACACATTGGACTTGTCATCTACCACAGGATTAACAATAGACACAACTATTAAACAAAATTCTTTGTCTTCCAGTTTTATAACAACTTTCAACATGGACTCGCAATTTATTAGTTCAATGTTGTTTAAGAACTGGCATTTCATCACCAGTAACAGTTTACTTCTCGAAAAGTTAGGTGAAAAGCCCCTTATTGTGTACAGGAAAGGCAAGAATTTAAAAAGTATACTGGAAACTAAGAAACAACCTGACTTTTTTTCTCGTCAGAAAGGCACCTTTACTTGTGGAAACTGCAATTGGTGCAGATGCCTTAGGACAGGGAACACAATCCAACTGAATGGTAGAAAGTTTACTAGTCAATATAAAGTCAATTGTAACACAAAAAACATAGTTTATCTGGCTACCTGTACTTGCTGCTCAGCCTATTACATCGGCAAAACGGAGCGTAAATTCAAAGAGAGAATTTACCAGCACATGTATGCCATTAAAAAGGGTAAGGAGGACAATGCACTCTCTAAGCACATTCTACAAAACAAAGAACATAGTTTCCTGTTCTTTGCAATGGATCATGTTCCCCACAACTTTAGAGGAGGCCCGGTTTCCATTTTATTGGAAACCAAAGAATTGGAATGGCAATTAAAACTAAATGCATTCCAACTACCAGGGTTAAACGAGAACTGTAATATTTCTTGCTTACTCAAACTCAAGAGCTATTTAAGATAGTTTCAAAACTTTTATGGAATTTTTTGTTCATTTTTTTAGGGCTTAGTAGAAATTTTTCTCTTGACCTGCACTATTAATTTGGTTATGATTGGACACACATATGTTCTTTTTCCCTCTTTATTTCACATTTATGGACACAGTTTACATTTAGAATCTATTAGGTAGTTTTAATCAGCCAGCTCACTATTGTCTTGATTAGTCCATTCAGCAATATATTCAGGGTTGGGAGGAAGACACAAAGGGTGGTATTTTTTCTCATATGTTCCAGGAAATCTTCTTCCTACTTATTGTTCAGTATAAACTCTGTACTTGTTCCTGTACAATATATCTTCTCTATGTAGTAGTACATAGTTTACACATTTTGGACGAACCTGCTTCTGGCCACTCGGTTGAGTTGCTTCTCCACAATGTGTTTTCCTTAAATAAACTTTTTGACCACCCGGTCGTTAATTTTGATATACCTTTAACAAGATGAGCATACTTCTGTTCACTCTTATAAGATCACTGAGATGCCCACTAGAGTTTCCTGTTGCATAATTCAGAGAATTAACTTCATTAAAGTCTGAAACTTCTGAGTCGATTATTGACTTTTAAATACACACTCATACAGTCTTAATTCTTTGTTTCCTTTTAGTTTATTTTTGTAGACTCAAGTTTCAGCTTAACAAATTTGTACAACACAAGCTGATGAGCATTTTCTAACTCTTTTTGGTTAGCGTAATCAACTTGTTTGGTTCGTAACACGGAACTTGTTACTATAGAAAATTACTATTTTAAAAAACAAAAACATTTTAAAAAAGTCCTAATTTAGGATGTAATGCTTATGTATGCTGTCACTTGTTTATTTGTCATAACATTTTCAACAATTGTTGTTTTGAATTTTATACCTTTTGTATTTAAATGAGAACAACATTTTAATTTATTTGTACTATACAACTTCTTATGTACTACACCTTTTAGAAAATTTAAGCGCTTCAAGTTTTGGCGCTCTTTTTTGTCTTTAAAAAATTAACTTCACATTGCTTTTAATACTCTCTGAGGAAGCTACAACTGAGTTTGCAGCGAAAACGTCTTTTGTTTAACAAATAAAAAGTGCGTTAAGGACACAACAACTTCGTACAGTGGATTAATACTATATAATAATATTAGAAGACACATTTGTAGTGACTACAGCTTTGCGTTGGATTATGTTTTCCATTTTCACTCTCATTACTTATTAAATGTAACTCTGTGTGTGTGTGTGTGTGTGTGTGTGTGTGTGTGTGTGTGTGTGTGTGTGTGTGTGTGTGTGTGTGTGTCTGTGTCTGTGAGTCCGTGTGTGTGTGTGTGTGTGTGTGTCTGTGTCTGTGTGTGTGTGCGTGTGTGTGTGTGTGTCTGTGTCTGTGAGTCCGTGTGTGTGTGTGTGTGTGTGTGTGTGTGTGTGTGTGTGTGTGTCTGTGAGTCTGCGTGTGTGTGTGTGAGTCTGTGTGTGTGTGTGT
>NC_056745.1:1461259309-1461281809 GCF_019279795.1 Protopterus annectens | reverse complement strand
AACGCATGCACTCAAGTCAGTCCACAACAAGTACAAATACGACTCTGTCATTGTCCATGCTGGAGTGAATGACTTGAGACGTACCTCCCTGGACTACATGAAGAGAGACATGGAAGAGCTCTTGGATCATGTAACCCAGGCAGGTATGACCCTAGCCATGCGTAGCATCCTGCCTTTGCCCAGAATAATACCACAGTATAAGGACAAAATGATTGTCTTCAACAACTGCCTAAGCTTCTGGTGTCATTCATAGGGGATCCAGTATTTGTGTGCCTGGGAAGACATGATCGACAAACAACGATGCTTTGCCAGAGATGGTCTGCACCTGTCACCCCTAGATTCAGGTTACTGGCTAAAGCTCTTGCCACCCCTATAGTGCCTTTTTTAGGCAAGGTTCAAAGGATAAACCACCACCATAACAGATACAAGCATGCAAAATCTGAAGTTAATGCTACTCAATGCTAGAAGTCTAAACCTCAAAATGCACTCTCTCGAGGCACTCCTAAAAATGGAGAACATCAATATCTGTGCAGTAACTGAGACCTGGTTCAAGGCTCCAGAGAGCACACCTGCAATACCAGGCTACAATTCTTACCACACTTTTTGGCCACAAAACCAAGACCGAAACACTAAAGGTGGAGAAGTGTCCATATTCACCAAGAATATTCACACCTCCAGGCTAGTTGCCCAACACAATGCATCTGAAATTCTCCAAGTGCAACTAACACTGGGTAAGACTGCAATCCAAATTATAGCTTGCTACAGATCCCCCACCATGCCCCAAGATTCTCACTACACCTTTTTAAACATACTGGAAAATATTAAGATACAACCAATCACCCTAATACTGGGTGATTTCAACTACTACTGCCATTAACTGGGAAAACTACTGGGGTACCAACTCCTTTTCTAAAGCTATGCTATGCTATGAGGTATTTCCTCTACTTTTACTGATTGTCTGTGGAGCCCATGGTACAAAGCATTCTCATCTCCAAGACTGAATATGGCCTACCTCTAATAACATTGCAGTCCAGCTCAAATGCACATAAGTTAGCTGAAAATAAAATATTCCTGTTTATTATATTAGCTGATATACACAATCACCATTGTGATTTAATAAAAAGAGTTTAATGGTTACGTATTCAGAGTAGGGCTGCTCTACTCCTTAGCTCTCATTTATTCAAAAACAGTAAATTTGGACCATACCCTCACCTAAAAACAAATGTCAGAACCAGGGAACAGTCATATTTTCTAAGTCTGATTAGATAAAAGTCATCCCCTTGGTCAGACCTTACTTTGGTTTGGTTATTGGTGAAAGAGCCTTAAAGGTTTACAGGTTAGTATTAGGCGATCAGTCTACAGACAGTTAAGTCTAATCTGAAGTTGTGACAAGGATCATACATATTAGGGATACTACAAAGGCATTTCTCATGTTCTGAGTGACCTTCACTGCTGATGTCTCATATATGAAATCCCACTACAGTGTTACCAGTGTGTGCTATTTTTTGGTAACTGTGATACAATACTAAAAACAAACTGCTACCACACTGGAATCACTACCACTCATCAAAAATAAGTAACATAGACCATCAACACCCACACATAGCAACACTAAACCCACATATGCGGAGGCCCTTAACATTAACCTGCCCAAGCAACAAGGACCTCCGAAGCCGAAACGCAAGCAAACACCAGTCACAACCAAAGTGACACATAGCTCACAACACCAGTGTGCCACCCAACAACAACCCCTAAGGCAAGACAATGTACCCAACACTTTAGTCATAGGTGGCTCTATAATCAAGCACACTGATGTCCCACTCACCAGGCTGAACAAGGAGAAAATTACAGTCAGCTGTTTGTCGGGTGCCAGGATCTGCCACGTAACGCATGCACTCAAGTCAGTCCACAACAAGTACAAATACGACTCTGTCATTGTCCATGCTGGAGTGAATGACTTGAGACGTACCTCCCTGGACTACATGAAGAGAGACATGGAAGAGCTCTTGGATCATGTAACCCAGGCAGGTATGACCCTAGCCATGCGTAGCATCCTGCCTTTGCCCAGAATAATACCACAGTATAAGGACAAAATGATTGTCTTCAACAACTGCCTAAGCTTCTGGTGTCATTCATAGGGGATCCAGTATTTGTGTGCCTGGGAAGACATGATCGACAAACAACGATGCTTTGCCAGAGATGGTCTGCACCTGTCACCCCTGCGATTCAGGTTACTGGCTAAAGCTCTTGCCACCCCTATAGTGCCTTTTTTAGGCAAGGTTCAAAGGATAAACCACCACCATAACAGATACAAGCATGCAAAATCTGAAGTTAATGCTACTCAATGCTAGAAGTCTAAACCTCAAAATGCACTCTCTCGAGGCACTCCTAAAAATGGAGAACATCAATATCTGTGCAGTAACTGAGACCTGGTTCAAGGCTCCAGAGAGCACACCTGCAATACCAGGCTACAATTCTTACCACACTTTTTGGCCACAAAACCAAGACCGAAACACTAAAGGTGGAGAAGTGTCCATATTCACCAAGAATATTCACACCTCCAGGCTAGTTGCCCAACACAATGCATCTGAAATTCTCCAAGTGCAACTAACACTGGGTAAGACTGCAATCCAAATTATAGCTTGCTACAGATCCCCCACCATGCCCCAAGATTCTCACTACACCTTTTTAAACATACTGGAAAATATTAAGATACAACCAATCACCCTAATACTGGGTGATTTCAACTACCCTGCCATTAACTGGGAAAACTACTCGGGTACCAACTCCTTTTCCCAACGGTTCTTGGAATTCATAAATTCCAATGCCCTGGATCAACTAATCCATTGTCTCACCAGGGGCTCCAATATCTAATATAATGTCTATATATAATATATATATATATATATATATATATATATATATATATATATATATATATATAGACCTGGTCATTACCAACATGGGAGATAGATGCTCCACACCAGTGGTCACCCCCTCATTGGTCAGGTCTGACCATAAGCAAATCACCCTTGACATCTACATCCCACCTCCACTACCCAGTAAGGAAACCTCCTTAAAAAACTTCTCCAAAGCCAACGTCATGCTACTGAAGTCAGAAGTGACAAACTTCATAACACCCATGCAGACGGGATCTGGAAGTTCGACTGCAGAATCCTGCACTAAGGTACTGTATGAGCACATCCACTCATGCATGAATCGTGCCATCCCAAATAGAACCAAGATGCTCTTCTCCAAAAAAAGGTAGCCAATCTGGTGGTCCCCTGTTATAAACAAACTATACAACAGAAGGAAGAAACTGTTGCAGAAAAGAGGAAAATCCCAGGATGCAAAAAACTCCCTCACCAGTTTCAGTAAGAAGCTGAGATCCCTCATAAAATCCTCAAAAGCTAGTTACGAAAATAAAATTGCCAAAGATTCCAAAGACAACCACAAGGCATTCTATAGTTATGTCAAGAATCTAAATGGCAATGCTCAGATCTGCTCTGAGCTTCAACAGAATGGCATGAAATATACTGATCCCAGGGATATTGCCAATATCCTGGCAGATCAATTTAGTGCCAACTTCACCCCCCACCCCCTAAAGAGCCCATCTCTTGACATTCAGACATGCACCAAGAAGGCAATATCACTGAGCAGTAAAGCTTTATAATGCAGAAATACAAACACAGGAAAAAAATGCAATGTCATTAAGCAATAAAAGAGTTATAATACAACAATACAGGTATGAGAAAATGCAATGTCATCGAGCAGCAAAATTCTTGCACTAACACGAACAAGATGCAAAGTCATTGAACAATGAAGATTTATAATGCAACAATACAGATATGAGAAAATGCAATGTCATTGAGCAGCAACAAACACCCTCAACCCCCTTCATCAATACTAAACAGACCAACTATGAAACACTATTATACCCTGTTCACTGACCAGTGACTACTTACAGTCTTGCTGCCGGCACGATGGGGCCCAGGTTGGAGCTCATATGGATCCCAGTTATTTGTAATCCACAAAGCATTCGGGGGGAGACCACAATCTTGCAAAAATGTAAAAAGACGGCCAGAGCTCTCACCACTCCATCAAGATTATCCTAGTGACCAGGCACCGTGGTTTCTCTGATGAGAAAATTAGAAAAATCACCTGCCAGATCTCTGGTAATCATCTATGGCTTCTCTGTACTAGGCCCAAAGGAACTCCTTTTCTTGCTGAATCATATGCAGGCGTGGAACTACTGGTTTCAGCCTTCTCTCCTGATTCCACAAAATACCATCATCCAGGATTTCAGCAACAAACAGGCACAAACTGCTACTTCACTTCCCTGTCCCAAAGCACCATAGAAGAAAATCCAGTCATGCTGCAAGGCCCTGTTCCCTTCAGCTCACAGTTTCAGTCTTCCCTTCAGCTCACAGTTTCAGTCTTCCCTCCTTCAGCTAGTATCTCAGTCCTCTCTTTCACTTTCAAAATTGTCTTTTATATCCCTGAAAAGGAGCTCCTCCTTGTGGTGTAATGGAAAACTACAGTATATTACTTCTACAAGGAAATACAGTGGGAGCTACACATGTATGGTTTCTCCCCAACTAACTGAGCTATATGGGCATCAGTTTGAAGAATTTCCAGTTCTTCTGTAATATATTCCTTATGGCTTCATTGTCCCTGGTGTATGCAAACATAAATGGAACATTATTTGCCCATTTTTTATCTGTCTTCACCTGTGTATTTGGTTTAGCCCTATTTCATCTCATGGCATTAATATCAATACCTGTCCTTCGAATTTCATTTTCATGATACCCCCTGATGGCAAAATCCTTACTCATTCTCATAAACTTATCCTTCCACTTATCATCCCTATCAGTTAATCTAGAACATCGCATAGCTTGACCCTTCAGGATATTATTAAACACATGTTGAGGGTGCATACTCGTCCTGTGAAGGTATGCTGGACGATAGCAATCTTTTTGATATCTATCTGTGTGGAAATGGCCTTCCTGGACAATACTAATCTGAATATCTAAATTTTCTATCATCTTGTCAGAGCACTTCCCTGTAAATCTTTAAAAATTATTGCTATGATTCATATCATCAAATAATTCAGATAACTGCTCTGCTTTGCCAGCCCACAGAACAAAAAGGTCATCAACAAACCTTCTATAAAACATCAGATTGCTAGATACTAATGGGTGCTTAAGCAAATTTTGACATTCCCACTCAGCCCTCGCCATGTTGGTGTAGCTATTGGCACATGGTGTGCCCATAACTATGCTTAACATTTGCTGATAGTATAACCCATTAAAACTAAACACATTACTTTCCAAGATAATAGGTAACAATCTACATAACAACTCAACATGTGTTGCAGGGTAGATGTGTTAGGAAATTCTTAACCATCATTATACCTTCCACATTAGGGATTACTGCAAATAATGACATTACGTCACAGGTCGCCATCAAAATCGTAGTTCCATCCACATTATATTCATCAATAAAACAATACAAATCCTTCAAGAATTGTTTTGTATCATGCAAAATATAGTCATATTTTTCTAGGACAGGTTTGAGTTGTTTGTCCACATAGATAGATAGTGGCTCTGTTAGCCAACCCCCTCCAGCACAATTGGTCTGAAAGGGGGTTTAGTAGAATTTTTATGGATCTTGGGTAATCCCTGTAGGCTTGTAATCAGGGGATGTTCCACAACAAAATATCTAAACAATTCTCTAGTCAGCACCCCTCTCATTACATACTGCATAAGGTCATTCACAAACCTTTCTTTGATGCCATCAATATCTATCACAGTGATCTGCTTGTATACTGATATATCTCGAAGCATCTCATCCAGAGGAAAAATAAAAATTACTATCCACGATAACTAGTGATCTGCTTGTATACCGATATATCTCAAAGCATCTCATCCACTGAGGAAAAATAAAAATTACTATCCATGATAACTAGTGATCTGCTTGTATACCGATATATCTCGAAGCATCTCATCCATAGAGGAAAAATAAAAATTACTATCCATGATAACTAGTGATCTGCTTGTATACTGATATATCTTGAAGCATCTCATCCATAGAGGAAAAATAAAAATTACTATCCACGATAACTAGTGATCTGCTTGTATACCAATATATCTCGAAGCATCTCATCCACAGAGGAAAAATAAAAATTCCTATCCACGATAACTAGTGATCTGCTTGTATACCGATATAGCTCGAAGCATCTCATCCACAGAGGAAAAATAAAAATTACTATCCATAATAACTAGTGATCTGCTTGTATACTGATATATCTTGAAGCATCTCATCCACAGAGGAAAAATAAAAATTACTATCCATGATAACTAGTGATCTGCTTGTATACTGATATATCTCAAAGCATCTCATCCACAGAGGAAAAATAAAAATTACTATCCATAATAACTAGTGATCTGCTTGTATACTGATATATCTCAAAGCATCTCATCCACAGAGGAAAAATAAAAATTACTATCCATAATAACTAGTGATCTGCTTGTATACCGATATATCTCAAAGCATCTCATCCATAGAGGAAAAATAAAAATTACTATCCATGATAACTAGTGATCTGCTTGTATACCGATATATCTCAAAGCATCTCATCCATAGAGGAAAAATAAAAATTACTATCCATGATAACTATCAGCCCTCCCTTATCTGTAGGCCATATTACCACAGTAGTATCATTTTCAAGAGATCTTAGAGCTAGTTTCTCATCAACTGTCAAGTTTTCAAATTTTTTGACATGGTATTTTGGACAAGTCTGTTCAAAATATTCATAAAATTCAGTTTCACAAACCTTATAAAAAGTGTCCAGTACTGGATTAAACTGTGGGCTGAAAGTACTCGGCTTTCTGAATACAAAGTTACTGGCATAAATATTCCTATTTGTATTTCCTTGGTTGCCATTAAATATTAATTTCAACTGGATATTCCTAAGAGTTAACTTAAAATCAATCAAGGTATCTACTACATTTGCTGACTGAGCAGGAATAAAAAGATATCCCTTTATTAAGAACATTACATTCAAACATAGTAAGATACCTGTATGATATGTTCCAAATCATGTTATTTCTGTTGTTGCCCACATTTTCTTCAGTGTATTGTTGCTCCCTTGTACATCCACTTTCCACTTGGTTCTCCCACGATCATCTGGAGAGCCCATCGATTGCTTTCACTTCATCCTGATGGGCAAAGGAAGCGAAAAAAACAGTTGTAAAGCTGAAACTGTCATTTTGGGTCTCACCACTGGTTCCTGTTTCGTACTGGAGCTGGTCGTCTCTAGCAGAGAGAGCTACCCTCCTGTCATTAGAGGATTCTAAACTCTGAAGCCCTTGGTCATTGGAGTTTCATAGATTGAGTTGTCACAATTGGTTGAAGGTTGTATGCTGATATCCGATTGGGAGACAGGCATCAGCTGGGAATCCATCTCTCTCATCACACTGGCTCCCCTACTTGAGCCAGAGGTCTGTGTTTTTTTTACGCTGGTTATTTAATACAACAGGCCGAACATCAGCCCTTCTCGGCCATGTAAATACATAACCATTCTTAAAATCAGTGGTGTCACGCTGAATTTTATCCCTCTTTTGTTGTATGAGCTTACACTCGGAGCTAAACATGCTCAATACAGTCATTCAAATGTGGCTCAGCTCAATCAGAGGCAAGTAGCCCACATATTGTAGCATGACGTTTTTCTGTCTCTACTACCAGATTCTCTTCAATAGGATAAAAATAGTCATTCAGGAATCGCATATATGCAAAGCTTGTCTCCAAGTTTATCTGCAGCATTTGGCAAGCAGATCAGGGTGCGACTCACCATAGGTAGGCATGGTTTCATAGTTTCATAGTAGTGTACTAGGCTATCTGCCCGGGGGCATTTATAAGCCTAGCCAACAGTGATGTGGCTTACGCCACCCCATACTATATAGTTGCGCCTCTCTAGTAGTGACACATGTGGGACCCCATTATTTAGTAAACTATACCTCTGTCTAGTAGTGACACTGAGGTGACTCAGCGGGTAATTTGCGATCTCCCATCCATGCATCGAGATTTTTCTTCAACAGTGCCAATGAAGGGCTCTGTCTCACATGAACTGGGATTTTGTTCCAGAGTATGGGTAACCTCTGTGTTATGAATCTATCCCTCCAGCATGTCCTATTCATATTTGTGCAGAGGTTGAAATCTTTAGCTCCAGGTTCTTTCCTGGATTTGGATTTTTTGAGATGGAGCATGTCCATCAATTCCTGGTTGGACATGGCCCTATATGTTAGGCACAAATCACCTCTGAGCAGGCAGTATGCTACTGAATAGAGCTGGAGTTTCTTTAATCTAGCTGGATAAGGCACATGTTTGAGACCTATGATCCTCTTGGTGAGGTACCTCTGGGGTCTTTCCAGTTGTTGCATGTGCCGGGTGAGATACATCCCAAATGGAGCATTATATTCAATCCTGGGCCTGACAAGGGAGGAATACAGAGGTACAATGACCTCCTTTGATCTGGATGAGAATCCCTTCATGATGAGATGGGCAAGGTAGAATGTCTTTCTGACCACTTTGGCAACATGGTTGTCAAAGGAGAGGTCACTGCTCGACTTGAGTCCCCAGGTCTCTGATTACTTCTTCCGTATTCAGTGGGTTATTGTCTACGTGATAATTTGTGGGTACTTTGTTTTTCCCAAAGGGGATGACTATACATTTTTGGCTAAGTTTGAGGCCATGATTCCGGCACCAGTTGTCTGTTTCAGTGAGACCTTTCTGTAGGATGTGTGTGTCAGCAGGTGAATCAACTATGGCACCCAGTTTGCAGTCATCTGCAAACTTTGTCAGCCATAATCCTTCCATATTTGCTTTCACATCTGAGAAGTAAATGCCAAATAAGAGTGGACCCAAGACTGAGCCCTGTGGGACACCACTTGTGACTGGTTTTGAGTCTGACATGGCTCCAGCAATTTTAACCTTATGGGTTCTGTTTTTTAGCCAGTTTGCTACCCATCTTGTGACATATGGATTTACATTTAGGCTGCTGAGCTTGTCAATGATGCCAGAGTGTGGTATCGTGTCAAAGGCCTTAGCCAAGTCCAAGTAGGCAGTGTGGACAGCCTTGCCCTCGTCGATGGCACTAGTGACTGTCTCAAGAAGTCAACCAGGTTTAAGAGGCAGGATCTGCCTTACGAACTGTGTGGGATCAAGGGTCTGCAGATCCCCAATGTCGCCATTTATGAGTTCCATGATGATTCTTTCCATAGCCTTACAGACCAGGCTGGTCAAAGTTATGGGTAGTTACCAGGGTCAGTAGAATTTCCCCTTTGTGGAGTGGGACCACTGTTGCTGTGCGCCAGTGTTCAGGTACATATCCTGTAGTGAGGCTAAGATTGAATAGTTCTTAGGGGTTTAGTTCATCTAGAAGTTCACGTAACACGCACCGGGGATACCATCGGGTCCCATAGATGCTGTGTTTTGCCTTGTTGAGTGCTGATTTCACCTGTATGTCTGTGATGACAGGTAGGTTACATTCAGCAGGGATAATTACTTCATCTTTAGGGGGTGAGGGAGGGAGAATTTGCACTGAACCTATCTGCCAGGATATTGGCAATGTCGGTAGGGTCAGTGAATTTTTGTCATTGTGTACTAACTCAGAGCATATCTGAGAATTTCCTCCCAAGGTTCTGACATAATTGAAGAAGACCTTGTGATTGTCTTTGGTATCCTTGGCAATCTTTTTCTCAAAGTTTGCTTTAGATGTTTTTATGAGAGAACGTAGTTTTTACTTGTGCTGATCAGGGAAGCCTTTCCCTTGTGGGATTTGGCTTTGTCCTGCAGTAGCTTCCTTCTTTTGTTGTACAGTTTGTTTATAGCGGTCCACCAAACCGGCGTTTTCCCTTGGTGGAGAGGGTCTTGGTTTTAGTTGGGATTGCTTTATCCATGCATTCTTGGAGATGTCCGTAGAAGGCTTTTGTGAAGGATTCAGCATTTTGGGATGTGGTTTCCATTAACCCAGTAGGCTTAAAGGATATCATTTCTGACTTAAGGAGCGCAAAGTCATCTTTTGAAAAGTTTTTCACTTTATTGTTTTGTTCTGTGGCGTGGGTGTGAGATATGTACATCCAACATGATCAGTTTATGATCAGATCTTACTAGTGAGGGGTTTATATCCGGTAGCATTTGGACCCCATGTTTGTGATAATCAGGTCAAGTATATTATCTCTCCTCGTAGAAGTGACCAGTTGCTCCATAGCATTTGAGTTTATGAATTCCAGGAATCTTTGGGCTAGGGTGTTAGGGCTAGAATAGTGGGCCCAGTCTATGTTGGGGTAGTTGAAGTCACCCAATATGATGGTGTTTGGTGTGACATTCATATCCTCCAGTGTTTTCAGGAATGCTTGATGGGATTCCTGGGATTGGGAGGGTGTTCTATAACATGCGACCAGTTGTATGGCAGTTTTGCCTATGGTGAGTAAAACTTGTATGGTTTCTGATGCTTCATGGGTAGCCACCAATCGAGAGGTGTAGGTGTCCTTTATGAAAATGGACACCCTCCTTTGTGGTTCGGCCTGGAACTTGAGGCCGAAGCATGATATGAGGTATAGCCTGGTAGCACTGGAGTGCTCTCAGGAGCCTTGAACCAGGTTTCGGTTACTGCACAGACATCGATGTTCTCCATACTGAGAAGTGCTTGAGTGCCTGCATCTTGAGATTTAGACTTCTGGCGATTTGAGCAGCATTACCCTTAATTTTTTCCATTTTTTTTTTTTTATGGAGGTTGATTTGTCCTTTGAGCATTAAAAGGCACTATGGGGTGGCAAGAGCCTTGGCCAGTATCCAGAAGCCCAGTGGTGACAGGTGCAAGCCATCCCTTGCGAAAGCACGTGGCTTGTCCAGCATGTCATCCCAGGCTGACAGACATTGGATCCCCTAGAATGACACCAGTGATTAAGCCAATTGTTAAAACTGATCATTTGTCTTTTGTACTGAGCATCATTCTTGGTGAAGGCAGGATGCTCTGGTCAGGGTCATACCAGTCTGGGCTACATAATCGGAGCTCCTCAATGTCTCTTTTCATGTAGTCCAGGAGGTACTCAGGTCATTCACACCCGCATGGACAATGACTGAATCATACTTGTACTTGCTTTGGAGTGACCTGAGTGCGTGTGTAATGTGGCGGATCCTAGCTCCCTAGGCAGCTCACCGTTACCCTCTCCTTATTCAGCCTGGTAAGTGGAACGTCGGTGTGTCTGACTATAGAGTCACCTATTACTAATGTCTCTGGCATAGTGTTTTGCCTTAGGGGCTGTGATTGTGTGACACACCTGTTGCTTGAGGTATGTGTTGTAGGTGTTGCGTTTTGTGGGGGTGTATTTCTGGGTGTCTGCTTTGGAGGCCTCTGTTGTTTTGGTAAGTTTTTTATAAGAGCCTCCGAGTATGTTTTTGTGTTCTTATGTGTTTGGTTTGTAGTAGTGGTGGTTTTATGTGTGACTGGTTTTGCTTTGGGTGTGGGTACCATCTCCTCCTGTATGGTCTTGCCAGTCCTGAGTTGAGAGAGTTCAGCCTCCAGTCTGGCTATATAGTTGCATCTCTCACAAGTATATGTGTTAGTAGGAAGGATTACAATTGTAACATTGTCTTAAGATTCCCAGATTAACCAGCTGAACAAGAGAGGATGCTAGTGGTCTACCACTTGACATACTAGAATATTATAAGGAGTGTTGTGCCTTTAAGGGAAGTGGGTATTCACAGGGGGTAGTGGATGCCTGTAGTGCTTACTTTAGGGTAAGAGTGCTTGTTTTATTATGAGTGCTTGCTAAGGATAGAAGTTCCGAAAACAAGTGCTAATATATACAGCTAAATAGACTGAGTAGAGCTTCTAAGGAAAATTGAAGAGCAGACTTGCGGAGCCAGAAATAGTTTAAACCTGTATAACCACTGCTGCTTAAAAACGCGCAAAACGCCCTGAGGTGGATTTTTATACAGGGAACTTGAAAAGAGCTAGTTAGTACTCTAAGTCCCCCAGCATATCTTGGAGCTAGGATATGCACATCACTTTAAGTTCAGTGTACTAGAATTAATGCCTGAAAACATTAGATTAGGTGATATTTCAAACACCACTGAAAATAAAGAACTTAGATGGATCATTAAATTTAGGTCTCATCTAGGTAAAGGTCTTAATGACCACATAGCCATCACAGAGAGTTTAAGGGACAGGATGTTAACTAAATAAACGTATTGTTTTAATAGCACTGTGTTTTTAATTGTTATGAGGGTTCTGATTGGGTCATTTGAATTTTGATGATATAAGGAAAGGATGTGTTCTATGTCTATAAAGTCTGATGAAGCAAACTATGTATTTGTGAAAGCGCTTACCATTTCATGTGATTAAAGCTTTTGTGAAGATTTTAAACTTGGTTGTCTGCTGTGTTCTGCCACAAGTATTTCTTTTGTCTATAATATACAATACTGTTTAGCAATACAATAATACACCATAAATTGATTGTTAACTAATTAGAGATTCATCTTTTTTTTTCTTTGCAGACAAATTAAGTGAATGTCTTTTCATTCAATCAATCATTCATTCATTCATTTTTCTTCTCTTGGGTAGGTGGGTGGACTGGACCACATAGGCCTTTTTTTTAGCTATAACTAAATACTTAAACCGTCAACTTAACCAATGTCAGAAATAAGAGATAGTTAACAAAATTATAACAGCAAACAGAACAATGATTTTAAAGCAACACAGATACCCACACATTAACATTAAACATCCTATATTTGTTATATGACAGACAATCCCTTATTTTGTCATCCTAATTCATGTTCCTGACTTTGCATCACCATTCTGGGAGAAAGTCATAGGTGATATGGTACCAGTGGAAGGGAATGCTTATAGTTTGGGGAAGTCAACAGACACTAAATACAGACTGCACAGTGGTGCAGTGGTAACATTGTTGACTCACAGCAAGAGGTTCTCTGGTTTGATTCTCGGCTGAGGTGCCTTTTGTGTGGAGTCTGCATGTCCTCCCTGCATTTGTGTGGGTTTCCACCCACGTCACAAAGACATGCGCCTGGAGTGTTCCTCCTCAGGCCTCCGCTGAAAATTGGCTTCATTCCAAGTCAGACTTTCCCAGTAAACAAATGTTAAATAAAACAAATAAAGAAATAAAATATCATTCTACACAACTATGTTCCCAGTCAATAATTATGATAAAATGACCAAAAATCCTGTCTGTCCTCAACCCTATCAAATCTGCTGGGCATTGTCTGTACTCGTACCATACTGCAAAGGCCTGGAACTCCTTTTCTCTCTGTATCCATCAGGTCAATACCCTCCCTTCCATCTTTCAAAACCACTTTGAAAGACTTCCTAGTCAAAAACTGGCTCTGCTCTTGCTTAACACCAGGATAAACTATATCCCTAAATGTGAATAAATATTTATTCAAACCTTACTTCTCCATACTCTCCCATTTTCACTCACTTAATTACTTTTTTCAGTTTCTCTCCCGTGGCCTTTGATTTAAATATACCATAACTCTGCTTTTCCTCTCACTTCATATTGCAATTCTTGTTTGTATTATACTAACCTTTAGTTTCTCTATAAACTGGCTAAAAGTTCTCAAATAGTAATTCGTATCTATTCTGAGCCAATGTTTTCATATCATATCTTGGTAAAATTATTTAAACTGTAGATGTTTTTGTATTATTTTTGCAGATTGTAAAATTATTGTTATTAAAATGTTTTGTAATACTTTGGAGATTTTCTTCCCGAGTCCCCGCTGAAAATGGGTTCATACCCAGTCAGACTTACCCAGGAATCAAAATCTCAGTAGATAAATAAATATGTCACTGCCAAAATCAGTTCTTATATTTATTTATATGTTCCACACATATAAAATATTGCCTTGGCCATTACTAACCATGGAGATGTTGATTCTAACAAATTGCATGTTATGCATTTCTATATTCAAAATAACACAAACACTTATTTTTACAGGGAAGAACAAATACGTGCATATGAAGAAAGTGACTGGATAAAGTGACAGATTTGTGTTTTCTTGAATTCCAGATATTTGTGTTTGATTTAGGCAGTTTAGTTTTACTCTTGGAATTATGTAGATGAATCATAAGGTGTATCAGTTTTGTAAGGAGATAAAGAACAGCATCACCGAATCCCCAGTGGAGTGTTTTGCCATAAATAAAGCTATGAAACATTTGTATAAATAAACCACTTACAGTGTTAAATGAATAAACAAATATGAATTTAGTTGACAAAATAGGCTAAATGCTTCAGCTATTTCCCATATTTTAAAGCAGCTGTACATAAACGTAACAATAGTTACCTACTTTTCCTGGTTAAGTAATTTGTTCTATATGTTTTAAAAGATGTTACAATATTAAATAAATCTACATATTCTAGTAGTTTTATTTAACTCTTTTCCATTCAAAAATAATTACCAGTCTTTGCTTACTTGGTACTGTAGATTGAAATTTGTATTATATATGTTTAATTTTATTTATGATGTTTTATTTTGGTGAATGGTTTAATATATGCTGCATTTTCCATTCCTTCATGTTTTTGTATTTGTCCTGTTCATTTGCTCTTATTTATCACTATACAAGTCAAAATCTAATGTCTCCCAATGCTGGTCATGTGATTTTCTCTAACAGAGCTGTTTGCTCAGTCACTAGGCTGAACCTGCCAATAACCTAATTACTACTAAAAGAAGATTTTTTTTAGGATAAATAAAAATATTTATGCTTGTCACTAATGTATTAGCCTCTTTAGTAATATGGATGTGCAATATGAGCACAATATGTGTGAAATACATTGCAGAGGATAATAATTTATTTGATAATGCAACCATTTTAAATTCCAAGATTCTTGATTGTGAATCCTACAACTCTGTCTTCGTTTCTCATAAAATATACCAAGCATTCATTAAACCTACTGTCTCTAAATATGAAAACATTATTTCTATTCATAATCAGAATTGTAAGGAACCTGTTAGAAAACATAAACTGGCTTTTATTTTCTGCTTCTTAGACAAAATCCAGCTGTCTGTTTGCCTTCAGCCCTCAGATATATATTTCTACTTGTCTTCATGAAAAGTGAGTTCCATTCAAACATAACATATGCTACCTTCATATCATATCATATCATACCATACCAGCTACTAATCTTCCAAAGTAAATTACTGGAGTGTCCTTATTGGCATAATTATTCCTGACACCGTGCAAAAACTTGAACATGGCAATCATGAGCTCTATTTTTGTGTATCAGTGCCACTACAAGTTTGATGATCACTATTTACATGGTTAAGTTGTTACATTTACATTGTATGCAACAAGTTTAATATCGACACTTCTGTGTGCTGCTCATGGGGCTACTATTAATCCAGGTCCACCTACTCATATTATGGTGTCTTGAAAGATGTTAAAAACTAAACAAGGTGTTTCATTATACTGACAACACAAACAAACTTTCTATAGTCCATCACCATTAACCAGAGTATGGGGTTCCAGCTTGAGTCACACATGAAAAGGTGCAGCGCCATTCTTTTAAAATTTACTTACGGAAATGTCCCTTTTTGCTGTCTCTTTGAGATGTGATTTGTATTTTGATTGATATAATAGTCAATGTTTGATTTTTGTGACAGAGAATATATGTTAAAATCTTTGCTCCTTAGTGTCTTTGATCACAGTCATGGTACACAAGGGTGCAAGGACCAGCTAAAACACTCAGTCAATAAATAAAAACTAAAGAATTACATCACTTTTTAGAACCATCTTTGCCACAAAACCCTTCATTCTGCAGATTGTTAGATGGCCATATGGTCAGTTTATGACACTAGTCACCTTATGTCAGGAAATCATTCAGCGAGCATACCAAGAAGTGATAATCCAAAGGGTTTATGCTTCAGAAGGGAATATCCTGGATACCCAGTCAGTATCTCCTGTAGTCTTAGTGTTTCACAAGCATACAAATTGTCATGTCTGCCTGTATAAAGGATAGATTTGAAGGTATGCAAGAAGTGTGCAGAAGTGCATATGCACTTCTACAAGAAGCTAAATTGATATACCCAACGTATACTGCGCTGTTGTTGCCCAGCTTGACATTGGTCCTCATCCTGTTATCAGGTCAAAAGAAATGACACCCACATGCAATTTCACTATGGAAGAAGGAAAAGTCACCCAATCAGTTATATCAGGAATAGGACACTAAGAAATATTTAGAGATTGCTCTAATCACATCTGTGAACTGAAAAAATGATATAAGAGTCAGGACTACTGAAGGAGACAAGCAAAAAGGAAAGTTTAGTCCTTAATTTAATCTTTCAAACTATAAGATAGCTTTTCTCAAAAAAATTCTATCTGCTACTTAAAACATACGGAACCCTTTCTATTTGAAATGCACTTCTTTTTACCTCCAAATTTAATTCATCCACCTCTGCTTGCACCTCAGATCTTGTCTGGCCTTAAGGCTTCACAGTTAGCTATATTTTTATGTAAATGTGGATGATGCACCTCTCACCTCCCACTGACCCCTGTGCATCACAGTGCCTCTCTTGCATCTCTGAAGTGCAAACTTGTTAGGCTACATCATTTTATGTCACTCAAATTGTCAACCATAAAACTCTCTGTTCTGCTGTCCTGTCTTTCTGCTGAGCTGTCTTGGTGGATAGTACTGAAGGTTCCTGAAAGAGTTTCTGGAACGTTACGTGTGCTCCAGAGACCAGAAAGAACTTGGAAAGATATTTCAATTTCCATGCCCTTTGGAAGTATCGTTGCACACCTGTAACTTTGTTGGCTCCTTAAAGTAATTTATTCCAAGCTTTAAAAGCCACCTTTATAATGTTATAACTTCAGAGCACCCAGGGTGATTATCTTCTCCACATTTGCTCTACTTGTACATCAAACTGCAAGAAACATCTCTTTCATCATCACATCACTGTTCTCAGTTTCATCTGCATTTTCTTAAATCATTCCAAATAAGTACCACATTTTTAATTAAAATGACTTTCCCTGTCTGTTCATCTATCTGATAGTAAAAGCACAAACTTCTTTTTGCTTATCCCAAACCTTTTGCCCTCCTCTAATCGAATCATTATACCCCTAACAACTTTCCCTCCTGCATTTGAAAAATGCATCCCTTTTCACAAACCGCCCCTAAAACAACACTTCTTATGTTGCTCTTTTTCTAACTGCCCTCATCCACTGCTCTGTCCCTGTCATGCACCCCCTGTATACCTAAGTTATAAATCTTCTAAATACACCAGTTTGGAAAAGGCAGCCTAAATAGAATCAGTCCTATACCATCCTCTGTCTTATGGTATTACCCCTATCCTCCTCTATAATATTAATATCTTCCATTTCCTCTTGCATTATTTTATAACGTACTTCAATGTATGTCTCAAACTCTTTACAAACCTATACAATTCTCAAATCTGCTTTCCTACATAATTTTATAATAACTTCATTACTTATCTTAAACTCCTTGCAAACCTCTCTTTACTAAAATGAAAGAGCACTTAACTTCTTTACAATAATGTTTCCCTTCTGCAGTAACAGTTCATTTACTTCTGCAAGACTTTACAGCTGGAACAATTATACAAAATTATAATTGTTGATGTAAATATTTTACTGTATATACCTGTCTTGTAATTATATTTGTTGTTTCATGAAAAATGTAACTGTTGTTTTTTCTGAGAACTGTTTTAAATTCACTTATAATATAAATGTACTGTGGTGGAGCTTTTCTCCTTGGGCCTCCGCTGAAAATGGGCTGTGCCCGGTTGGACTTTCCCAGTCAACAAAGACAAAGATAAAAGAGAAATCTGTCTATCTGGTGGTTTAAAATCTTGAACCTAGTACATCTTAATATGTCTAGTTTAATAAGAAATACAAATAAAGGACTGGTCACAGCTGCAACCAAGGAGTCAGATAGATACAAATTTCTTTTGAGAGTTTTTTTTAATTTCAAAGTGTGCTGTAATATCCCTCAAAAACAAAATACCTACCATTATTCATAGTAGTATATGTGAATCACCTACAAAAACACAGTTTGAACACAGAAGTACACCAGTAACCCTATGGGCAGATTTTCTCCTAGTATAAACTGTCAATGTATGTAAAAAGAGCAGTGCAGTTTTAACTGCTAATTGTGTAATCTAGGAGTGTACACAGCTCATAAACTGTTGCATAAACTCCTCCAAAGCTGATTGCATTCAGGCTTGGCACTGCCCCACTTTTCTGAAAATCTAGAAGCCCCTAAAAGACATCTGAATCCAAAGTAGTAACACCCCAGTGATCTTGTATAACATATTGCATCCTAGTATCCATCTCACATCTGCCCCCCTTTGGGGCTGTAGATTATCCAAGGTCATTATGACACAATAGCTCAGTGTACACACTATACTATTAATATCTTTTTGAATATGTGACAGTATGTCTTATCTGAGCACCTTACACAGGCTGCTTTTATGTCTTTCTTCCCTCTGAAGAACTTATTTCCCCTAGAAGCATAAGCAAGCCAAAGAGATGGAGGGGGGGTTATTTCACTTACCTGTTTACCTGTTGTAGTGGTGCTACACTGTTTTAAGCTGCATTTTTGTAAAGGAGTGTCTTCCTCTATTTTTACATACATTTTAAAGGCAGAAGTAAGCTTTAATGCAGATACTTATGTAAGTAAATCAGTTTCTGTTTCTCACTGAGCATGCCCACATTGATTACCTCCTGCTGGTGTGGGAGGAGTTTCTGTCTATTTCACACTGAGCATGCCCACACTGATTACTTCCTGCTGGTGTGGGAGGAGTTTCTGCCTATTTCACACTGAACATGCCACCACTGATTACCTCCTGCTGGTGTGGAAGGATCATTTCTGGCCACTTAGTATCACCCATTTTCCTTGAACAATCAAAAGCCTTCAACTCTGCCTCTAACCCAAATGTGCTCACATTGTATTCATCCCTCAGCCCTGTCATGGTCCCATAGTTATCTCACAAACAGTCAGCAAGAATTAAAATGGCTCCAAGACTATTCATCCTTTTTAACTGTTTCCATTAGAGTCTCACAGGGTTCAATACTTGGCCCCCTCTTATTCAATAGCTTTATAAACAAAATCCGCACACCTCCCAAGCATGCAACCATAATACAATATTCAGATCTGACATCTCCTTCAGCTACTCAGTTCCAGCTTTCTCAAAACTTAATGACTTCAACCAAGACTCCTTCTCTTTCATTTAAACATGGCTAAGAAAATCTCATCTTCTAAATCGTAAAAAAAGCAAAATTAATACTCTTCACCCCACAACATTTCTCAGACCAAAAATAGCATTTCAAAATATAATCTGAAAATAACACTAGAACAGAAACAGTATAACAATTAAAGCTACTGGCAGTCACTGTCAATGAACAGCTACAATTTGTTCTACACATTCACCAAGCTGTTAGACAAACAGAAGACACTTGATTTATTATACAGAACTAAACACTATCTCACTGACAGCACCAGAAAAACAAATTCCATCAACCTACTTACTATGATCTTCCCTTTATGCCTCTCCCAGCCTGACCAACCTTCATAGCACCCAAGAAAATTAAACTAGACAACCGTTGCAACAAAACTGCTAGATTTGCCACCGAAAAAGCCAACCCTCCATAGCCTTAAAACAACTATACTAGCCAGAGCTCTGTAAAGGGATTAGTTAGCGTTTACATTAGTAAGGTGTACCCTGTCCACTCTGTGTCCAGCCCTAACAGTTATCATGTTCCTGCCCCTAGCCCAACCTTAAACTTTACTTTAAAAATAACCCTTACCATAAAGTCAACACTATTACTGTCTGGCAATTAGTACAGATAACTAAAGCTCTGACTTGTTAATGATCTATTTCCTGTTACAAGGGTACAGGGTTTGAATGTTATCACTTTTATTTGCTTACTGTGTGACCTTGAGCAAGTTACTTATGCCTAGTAAATACCTATGAATCTATTCAGTCAAAATATGCATTGGTGGTAAGGTTACGGTTAATGGATCAGAAAAAGAAATGCATTGTTTTCTTTTAGCAAGCTCTATTTTTTTTAAATGTTTTGGATTTTTCAGTTAGTTGATTTTTGAAATGCCTCCATCTACCACCTGCATTTCAATAATTGCACTTTTTTATAAATCAGCATCATATACCTCAAATATCTATCTATCTATCTATCTATCTATCTATCTATCTATCTATCTATCTATCTATCTATCTATCTACCTATCTGTCTATCAGGCAGTTATAGCAAGGGTGCAGGGTTTGAATCTTTCCAGCTTCCTTTGCCTACTGTCCCACATAGGTTCATAGGTATACACTAGGGTAACAACCACTAGGGCCTTTATAAACCTAGGCATGAAACGCAAATGTGCCCCACAAGTTATATGTTTTAAACATTTATATAGGGGTTGATTGTTAGTTATGACATGATTTATCGACTGGCTCTGTCCATCTGAGACACAGATGCCAGACCAGGGATGAATTTTTGATTTCCCATTCAATGGTCCAAGTTATGTTTAAATAGGGTTAGGGAGGGACTTTGTTCTACATGGATGGGGAGCCTAATAGAGACAGAATGGGAATTATCTGAGATACATATCTGTCTCTTCAGCATAGACTATTTATGGTGTCAGCAAAATTTAGGTCTTTAGATCTAGTAGTTCTGATGTTGTTTTCTTCGTAGATTTGCAAAAGGTTCATCAGAGCAGGGCCCTTCATGTTGGTTTTGACTTCCAAGAAGTAGATTCCAAAGAGGCCCAGCCCCATCATGGGACTCCAGTAGTAACCGGCCTCTTTCTGGAGGTGATCTCATCAATCCTAACTTCCTGGATCCTATCAGTGAGCCAGCTGGCTATCTACCACATTATACGGGGGTTTACGCCTATTTCCATAAGTTTGTTAGCAATGCCCAAGTTGGGTACTGTATCAAATTCCTTAGTCGGGTCAAGGTAGGCAATATGTATCATTTTACCATCATCTATTGGTTTGGTGACCTTCACAAAGAAAATCAGCAGGTTAAGTAGGTCTGAAAAAAACAAACAGGAATGTATCCAGTGTCTGAACATCTTCTATGTCTTTGGTGATCATTTCCATGATAATTCTTTCCATGGCTTTGCATATAAGACTAGTCAGACTAATGGGTCTATAGTTTCTGGGATCTGTTGATAGTCGACCCATAAGAAGACAGATGACTGTTGCAGTCCTCCATTCTTGAAGCATGAAGCCTGTTTTGAGACTATAGTTAAATAGTAACTCCAGTGTTCGTCGCAGATAATATTTCAGACTATTCAGATGGCATCCTGGGATATTATTGGAGCCCACTGAGACAATGTTCTTGGCATTAGCATGCGCAGCCAGGACACATTTCTATTTATAGTTGGAGATGTACTATTTCAAGGTATTTTTTGAGGTGTGGAGAGGTTAAATGGGGGTGAAAATGACCCTTAGCAAGTCAGTTCACCAGATAGTACTGTGGGACAAATGGAAACTTGGGCTAGGCTGCCTAATGGTCTCCTGGATTGTCTGCCTAATAGGTATGTACACAACTATGAAGCTATTATCTATCCATAGAGATAGAAAGATATAGATATAAACATAAATAGATAGAGATATATAGATATATGTATACCTAGATATTATTCATAGTTCTGTAATTCTAAGTGACTTAAATTATACATTCATCAAATGGTAGTTGTACAAAGCAAGCAATAAATATGCCTAACATTTCCTACATTTCATTCACAGCAGTTCTGAGATCAAATTGTCCAACTTGACATAGGAGTGAGAAATATACTTGACCTTGTCCTTAAAAATGTTACTACTTTTGCTGCACACCTGCTACAGTTAGTGTCTCCTTGATCAAATCTAACCATCAGACTCTCACCTTTTTCCTCATATTTCATCATATTGCCCATAAATTCAGTTAGATTTAGGGATTACTACAAAGCCAACCTTGTATCCCTATCTGAGGACCTCATGGATTTCAGAAATGCTCTGTCCTCTGGTAACCCATTCTCTAAAGCCACTATGTTTACTACATGATTTTTAGGGATACCATTACCAATGTTAAAAAAGTCAGTACCTTATGTTGAAAAATTCAGAAGTAAACCCCTGTGGTGGGACTCTAAGATAAGCAATCTTTATAACAACAGGAGAAAATTATATGGTTAATATAACTTGTTCGCCATCAGTCAGGAAGAGTATACCATTTGGAAGAGTAATCTGAAAATACATTTAAGGTAGATAAAGCGTTGACATGTAATCACAAGGCGCCTTTCAAATACATTAGGAGTACAAGTAGTAACACCCAATATTGCACCAAATGTGAAGGGAAGAGAACTACCTTTTCTGATGCTAAAGCCCTAAAAAATGTTATAGCTGACACATTTCTATCTCTCTCGTATCCCAGTGTACCCACCTTGAATCTTTTAACACTGGTCCTCCCATTCT
>NC_056745.1:1461154309-1461256809 GCF_019279795.1 Protopterus annectens | reverse complement strand
ATTCAGTCTAACATTCAAAGAGAGGCAGTCACATACAACAGCAATGCGTGGCCAGGTACAGCTAGTATATATATATATATATATATATATATATATATATATATATATATATATATATATGTAGTTATAGATATAGGTACATAAATAGACCAAAAGATAAAAATGTATAATTTCTACATTCATATATGCACAGACACTGAGACATTTCATGAAATGTATAATGTTATTTAAAGAACACAGTGGTCAGTGTGAGGTCAGATAACATTTTTTTACTGTGTTACTGTTGTAGGAAATGCGTGTATTTGAAAAATACACCATTTTTTTTCCAGAATAGTTGATGCGCATACAAGATGGCTGAGCAGAGCTGTCTACCACACCTTAGATAGAGTGGGAATGGGAGACAAGCCAGCAACTGAATGACATGTATAAAAGTACTTGCCAGATGAACTGCTCAAATTATTTCAGCACAAAATAGGAATTCTCTGGCATACAGTTATTTTGCAGCTACTAAGTCAGAATAACACAATCAGTGAATAAACAGAACTATCATTACTGTATCTCTTTGTATTGAATGTATCGAGGCCTACTGTATTGTTAATACAATGACTGTATCCATTTTATCATATCAGATAGAAAAAAGTGTGTGTGAGACAAAATAAATGCTTTCAACAGCTATGCACAGGTACATCGCAGAAAAGCAAGTATGTATTAATTTTCTGCTTCTTCCCAATGATGAGGAGGAAATTTCTTTCAAAAGAGAAAAGTCTCAGAGGAGACCAGCAAGGATAACCGAATGTGCTCATATGAAAAATGTTATTACTTTTTATTAAATCATTAGGCTGCATCCTACAGGAACTTGCAGCACCATTAGGTGCCCTATTCAACCAAAGCCTGGGTACCAGCTTTGTCCCAGCTGAGTGGAGGATGCCACTGTCATCCTTTTACGCAAAGGTGGAGCATCCACCGATCTGGGAAATTATAGACATATCTGCCTAACTAGCCTGATCTGCAAGGCCATGGAACTGATTATCATGGACCTCATTAACAAGAACATTGGTAACCTCCAAACACTTGATCCCACACATTCTGACTTCATCAAGGGGAGGTCATGTCTGTTAAATTTGGTTGACTTTTTTGAGACAGTCACCAAAGGCATGGATGAGGAGAAGACAGTGCACACCACCTACCTTGACCTGGCCAAAGCCTTTGTCAATTTTCCCCACTCTGGCATAATAGATACACTCTCAACTAGGCATCAATCTGTATGTTACCAGATGGGTAGCTAACTGGCTAACTGTTAGAACCCACCTAGTCAAAATAGGGGAAGCCACCTCAAGAAGTAGACCTGCATCGAGTGGCATACCCCAGGGTTCGGTCTAGGGGCCTCTATTATTTGGGATATTCGTTTCTGAGGTGTAGGCCAAAACCAGTGGGCTATGACTGACCAAGTTTGCAGATAACTGCAAGCTGGGCACTGTCATCAATTCCCCTAGTGACATGGACATCCTCCAAGAGGGCCTCACCCAAATAAATAACTGGTGCCAGAAAAATGGCCTCAAGCTGAATACAAAAAAATGCATCAACATCCCCTGTGGGCAGAGTGACTTACCCACAAATTATCACTTTGATAATTATGTTCTAAGCACACAGTCAGTCATGAGGGATTCGGGCACCCAGATTGATAGCAACCTGACTTTTGACCACCATGTTGCTTCCATTGTACAGAAAGCTTTCTACATGGCCCACCTCATAAGTAAGGGTATGTCATCCAAGGACAAGGAGGTCATAACATCCCTGCATTCTTCCCTTATAAGGCCCATTATTGAGTACAATGCACCATTCGGCATGTACCTCGCAAAGCACATGTAGCAGCTGGAGAGACTACAGAGATTCCTCACCAGGAGAATCCAGGGCCTCAAAAATGTACCATACTCAGACAGGCTAAAAGCCCTATCCCTGTACTCTGTTTAATACAGACTCCTCAGAGGTTACCTCCATTTGGCATACAAGGCGATCTTGGACCCCACCTTAATGGGACTGCTGCATGTCTGCAAGTCAAGCTCCACTCGAGTAACCCACACATGCGGTCTCGACCTGGTCTGTGACATTGATAGGACTTGTTGGCAGGACAGATTTGTGTCCCAGAGACTCCACCATTTGTGGAACAGACTGTCTCTCCACGTCAAGCAGAGTACGTCTTTACCCCTTTTTTAAGTGCAACCTGGATAACTGGATGAGAAATAGAAACTACATCCCTGGGATTTCACCTGCTGGACAGGGACATCAGGGGCTGACTTGTCTAAACATGGGCTAAACTCTTGGCAAGGCTTATAGAGGCCTCAGGGCCAATAGCTTAGTAACTTCCTATGATCCTGTGATAAATAGACAGCCATGCATTGTCTTTTCCTTTCTGTGGCAAATAAAAGAAAAGTTGTGTGTTATTTTTTTAAGTCACTGACATACAGCAGGTAATCAGAATAGAAATGAAAACCTACTACAATAACAATAAACAACCTTTGCAGCAGAGTCAATAGTTATAGAACTGTAGGTTGTATAAAAAGATTTACAAAGTCTAGGAAATCAGAAATGCTGAAGTCATTGTTTGTTAGTTACATTAGACCCAAAACTTGAGAATGGAATTACAATATAGAAACCTTATAAGAAAACAAGCATGAGTAAACTGGAAAGAGTGCAGCGGAGATGTACCAAGGGCATCCATGGATGTGAAAATTTACATTATTGTGAAAGACTAAAATATCTAAACTGGTACAGTGACTCACACAGACATTTAGGAGGAGACCTTATTCAGGAATATGGGGCATTTAAAGACAACTACCGCTGGAAAGGTTTGGGGTTAACAAAAACTATTACAGACTCATCAGTCAACCTGTACAGAAGATTCTATATGAAAGAGAAGTGTACTAATAGGTTCTGTAAGAGAACAGCTTGGACGCTTATTATGGGAACAACTGTTCTGGTATATTGGCAGGCTCGAAGGGCATTAATGTCCATGAATGAAATATTTATATGTATGTTATGTATGTGATAGTAGTACCATTTGGCAGCATTATTAATCCATATAAAACATAGTATCATTTCAGTTAACATACTGGCTTACAAGATGCTTGCTATAACACCACATGAGTACATTTATTATCTCAATTTTTTTATGCTGCCCCCATCTCTCTCTTTTTTCATTTAAGAATTATTTTTATTTATTGTTTTCTTTCTCTTCTTTTCAAGTTCCTATTTCTATAGGACTAGAGACCCCATGCGCAACCCAACCATGTGCCATATAGCTTATGGAACACAGACCATCTCTCTCTGACCACCTGGGGACATCCCCACAGGGTCAAGGTGGTGGCTTTGTTCGTACAGGTACCTTAGTGTGGTGCAGCCTGGAAAGCCGCAAAAGGTATGAGTTTTGGAATCCAGTGGGCAGTGGAGAGGCACCTTCTGCCCACACAGGACCTCATCCAGCAGGTGCAAGACATGCCACAGAAGGCCCCTGCTCCCACATTACTACTGCAGGTTTATTACACAGTCGGAATTTTTGAGGTCCTACAGACCGGGGTGAGAACTGCTCCAACACTTCCTCACCCTACCTGCTTCCCTAATCCTCTGTCCTAAACTACCTCCTCTACTTACTTCCCCATCTTCCCTCTTATATAGAAAAATAATAACAATAATAATAACAATAATAATAATAATAACAACAATAATAATAATAACAATAATAATAATAATAATAATAATAATAATAATAATAATAATAATAATAATAATAATAATAATAATAATAACAATAATAATAATAATAATAATAATAATAATAATAATAATAATAATAATAATAACAATAATAACAATAATAATAATAATAATAATAACAATAATAACAATAATAATAATAATAACAATAATAACAATAATAACAATAATAATAATAATAATAATAATAATAATAATAATAATAATAATAATAATAATAATAACAATAATAATAATAACAATAATAATAATAATAATAACAATAATAATAATAATAATAATAATGGGGGATCTACCCAGCAACAAGAAAACAGTATCCTTCCACTAGCACATCTTCCAGTACAACCCTATTAATGTCTTCCTTCTGTGTGTCTCTTGTGATCTGTCTCACCATTTTCAGCTGTCCTGTCTTCCCCTTTTCCACCTTACAAAGATCCAATCAGGGTTTCCACATAAGGGCGCCATTATAGTCATTACAGAACTCTATTATTTTTGTAAAAAGTCATTCTGCATAGATATGCTGAGTGCTGCTTGCCTTAAGTGCCCAGCGTTTATCTATGTTGGCTTGCACAGCCTTGCGCTCATCCCCAACTTCCAAAAATAGCTAAAATGAATCACGGCCTTCTATACTAATGGATGCATTCAGGCATAAGTATTGCACTTTTAATTTGTTGTATGAACTGATAACCAGTCCAAAATTTAGTACACATTTCAGCACAGGCTTTCACTTTGTAGAAGTCAGTGACATTAGCTAGCATCTTTTTTTGTTTGTTTGTTTGTTTTAAACAAGAAACATCTTTATTAAATTATCACTTATGACATAGGCAATCATACATTTATATAAATGAAAACAAACTATACTGACATTTTTAGTTGCAAACATTATACAAAACTTATAATCTATCCAGTCATTGTCAATCAAACTTTACTTAGCTCATTCAAATCCTGCCTTCTTTTAGGTTTATAGGTTCATAGGTAGGTACTAGGCTATTGGCCCTAGGGCCTATATAAGCCTAGCCAAAGGTACCCTGGCTTTCGCCACCCAAGAAAATTATTTTCCTGTGCCACTGTTGAGCAGAGCCACAGAAGTGATCCCCGAGGTGAATTTCCTATCTTCCATCAAATCATCAAGATTTTTCTTGAAGAGTGCTAATGAGGAGCTTTGTTTGATACAGATAGGTACTTTGTTCCAGAGTATAGGAAATCTCTGGGACAGGAATCCATCCCTTCAGCATGTTCTGTTTATTGTGGTGACAAGGTTTAGGTCCCTAGAGTGTGTAGCTCGTAGGGATTGGGATTTCTTTAAGTGGAGCATGTCTAAAAGCTCTGGGTTTGACATAGCTTTGTGTGTTAGGCAGAGATCACCTCTGAGTAGGCGATATGCAATGGAGTAAAGCTGCAGTTTTTTGAGATGGACTGCATAGGGCATCTCTTTGAGGCCAGTAATCCTCTTTGTGAGGTATTTCTGTGGCCTTTCCGGTTGTTGTAGATGTCTTGTGAGGTACATACCAAAAGGGGCATTGTACTCTATTATGGGTCTAATGAGTGATGAGTAGAGGGGAGCAATGACCTCTTTTTTCCTGAATGAGAAACCTTTTGTGATGAGGTGTGCCACGTAGAAGGATTTCCTGACTACTGTGGCGATGTGATTATCAAAGGAGAGACTACTGTCCACCTGTGTCCCAAGATCTCTTATCACACTTTCGGTGTTAAGTAGACTACCACCTATGTGGTAGTTCATGGGTACAGAGTTTTTACCAAAAGGGATGACAATGCACTTTTTGGCATTGAGCTTGAGGCCATGGCTTTGACACCAGGCATCTGTCTCAGCGAAGCCCTTTTGTAGGATGTCCACATCTTTTGGAGTTTTGATTATGGCTCCTAGTTTGCCGTCATCTGCAAACTTCATTAGCCAAAGACCTTCTGTGTTGGCCTGTACTTCAGAGAAGTAGATACCAAACAGGAAAGGACCCAGGACTGAACCCTGTGGTACTCCACTTGTCACTGGTCTGAAGTTGGATTTGGAGTCTGCTACTTTCACAGTGTGGGTTCTGTCAGTGAGCCAGTTGGCAACCCATCTTGTGACATAGGGATTTATACCTAGTTTAGTGAGTTTATCTATAATTCCAGAGTGGGGGATGGTGTCGAAAGCCTTGGCGAGATCTAGATAGGCTGTGCGAACAACCTTACCCTCATCTACGGCTTTGGTGACTGCTTCAAAGAAGTCTATCAGGTTTAGGAGACATGATCTGCCTTTTACAAACCTGAACTGGGTGGGGGTCCTGAGTTTGGAGATTACCAATGTCATTGTTTATAAGTTCCATGATGATACATTCCATAGCCTTGCAGACCAGAATCGTTAGGCTAATGGGGCGGTAGTTTCCAGGGTCTGTGGTGGCTCCCCCTTTGTGGAGTGGGATAACTGTCGCTATGCAACATTCAGTGGGCACATAGCCTGAGGTGAGGCTATGATTGAACATGGTACTTAGGTGGGGTGCCAGTTCGGTCTGTAGTTCATGTAGAACACAGCCTGGGATGTTGTCAGGTCCCATGGATGCTGTGTTCTGCATGATAGTGTGTTTTTTACCTGTGCAGCTGTGATTACAGGAACTTTGCATTCTTCTGGTATAGAGATGGGCCCTTTAGGGGATGACAGGGGGGTAAAGTTAGCACTGAATCTATCTGCCAGGATGTTGGCAATATCAGTTGGTTCTGTATATTTAGTGCCATTGTGCTGTAACTCAGAGCAGATTTGAGTGTTGCCATTGAGATTCTTGACATAGCTATGGAATGCTTTGTGGTTGTCTTTAGAGTTAGTGGCGATTTTGTTTTCATAACTAGCTTTGGAGGATTTTATGAGGGATCTCAGCTTCTTACTGAGGCTGACCAGGGAGTTTCTCCAATCATGGGATTTTACTCATTTTTGCAACAGTTTCTTTCTTCTGTTGTAGAGTTTGTTTATGGCAGGGGACCACCAGATTGGCTTCCTTTTTTGAAGGATAGCATCTTGATTCTGTTAGGGATTGCACGATCCATGCACTCATGTAAGTGCTTATAAAGTGCATTTGTGTAGGATTCAGCAGTCATAGCTCTATTGTCCGTCAACATGGGTGTTGTGAAGTTTGCCACTTCTGTCTTAAGAAATGTGTAGTTGGCTTTGGAGAAATTTTTTACTGTGGTTTCCCTAATGGGGGGTTGGGGAGGGATGTGGATGTCTAGGGTGATTAGCTTGTGGTCGGATCTGACCAACGAATAATTGATCTCTGGTGTGGAGCACCAGTTGCCCATGTTGGTAATAACCAGGTCTAGGATATTGCTACCCCTGGTGGGGGTGTGGATAAGTTGATCCATGGCATTGGAATTTATGAATTCTAGAAAACGTTGAGCACAAGAGTTGGTACATGAGTAAACTTCATTCCACCTCCAATATATTATTCTGCATGTACTGTTCCCACAATTCCATTTTTTATGTGATTTGCTCATACCCTTTTCTAAAGATGCCATTTCCAGTTGTTTTATGTCTGTCACTACATTCAATACTTCTAGTATGGCTGGTTTAGATTTTGATTTCCATTTTCTAGTAAATGCTTTTTTGGCACTCAGTACTACATTTGCATATGCACATAGCTGCACTTTCTACCAATAAGGCTTCTGCAAGTATGATCCCTGGCAGTATGAATACCACCCTTATTAGTGTTACATACTAAATAACAATGTTTACATTTTCCACTAATTTGCAACCATAACACATTATTTCTTCTATAACTTTATATTTCTTTTTACCTTAACCGAGATCTTGTTAAATGAAGTTCTACACAGAAAGTCGCCATCTTCATAAAAATCTTCAAACATTCTCCTTCTTTGCTTTACTGCATCATCTGAAAATCACTGCATGGATATACAACACAAAATATTGCATGATTTTTTTTAATGCCACTCATTCCTTTTCTCACTATATTCTTCATTTTTTTAATTTCCATAACTTTATCATATCGCCATATTCCTTTCTTTCCATAATCTCTCCTTTTCCTCTGTACTTGTTTCCTTATTTTTTCATATCTGTCATGTAACCATTTTCACACCATTTTATTTTGCATGCTTTTCATTGTTAATAACCCAAAATATATGCATTGGCACTAAAAAATAGAAAATTTTAGACATAACCTCCTCTTTCCTTATTGAATATCATTCCTCTTTTAATAGGATTCAGTCTTGAACCCCATACCAGACTGAAAAAAAATTCTAGCAATTCCTTTTCCATTTTTCATAGAAACATAAATTCTGCAACATAAGCAAGTTTATCCAAAATGCATGCATTTACAATATATACCTTTTCATTATATGATGCATTAAAACGTTTCCACCATACCAGCATTTATTTTATTTTTTCCATTTTTACTTTCAACTGATTCAGTATATTTTCATATTCCCAAACTCACCCCCAATATACTAATTTTCTTCCTACTATAATAAATTCCACTCATCTTCTTTATCTCACCAACCCCCTTACTTTTTACATTATTCAGTTTCAAACCCATGTTTTTCACAGGTTCATTGGTAAATAGTATTGACCTTTTGAGCCATTTTAAGCCTAGCTGCTAATCCAAATAGTTGCAAATTTACTGATAATGTGTTCCAAGGTCTGAATTTATATACTATCCATAGAACAGCGATTAGTTATGCGTGAGACAGTTATTACATCTAGAGAATTCCACTGAGTGTTTATAGGCGCCATATTGTAGGAAAAGCATTTAGGTGCTGCCACTGTCCATAATTAGTACAGAAGGCAATTCTGGGGATAATTTCTTCCTTTCTATTCATAGATCAGGTTAAGCTTGAATAGGGACAGGCATGAAGGAGAAGGCATGAAAGCAGAGTCTGTTATAGAGTAATGTTAACCTCTGAGAGATGTACCTGCCTCTCCAAACCATTCTATTTAACTTACAGAAGAGGTTTAGGATCCCAGAATGAGTGTTTCTGATGCAACTGGCTTGAGAATGTGTAGTAGGCCCATCGATATAGAGTCAAAGGATGCCTTATAAGCCAAGACACAAGTTCCCTCTAAGCATTTTGCAGTATATGGAATACAGTGACAGTACTTTGAGGTCATCCATGATTTAGTCTCTATTCTCTTTCTGAGGAACCTTTGTGGGTGTCTGAGTTGTTGAATATGAATGAACTTTTGTTTAATAGAAAAATGATTTTGGCAGGTATATTGCAAAAAATATATTATGAAGACAAAAGTCAAGTAACTGCAAAGGTGAGGCTCCAGCAGCACAACAACCTCAAAACATTCAAAATGTATATCCAAAGTATCGAATTTTCTCCAAGAACAAATCAAGGATCTGGATTCCACTCCGCTGCAACACAGTTTTATTGGTACACAAGTGCTTTCACAAACAGCTTCTTCAGGTGTATAACATCCATTAAAATACACACACTTACTTAAAATCAATCACATGACTCTAACAGTTTTAAAGACATATATACATTCTAACATCGCCCTTTAAAAGACAGAATAAAGGAACATCTGTATCACATAAAGAAAAAAAGCAATTTTAATGCATTAGCTAAGCATGTATGAGCCACTAATGATCAACATGTTTTTAAACATGTTTTTGAATTTGTTGTCTTAGGTAGAACATTTATTGATATAAGAGAGGGTGATATTAAAGCAAGGACTGAGGAGAAGGAAGCCGATTGGATTATTAGGCTAAGGGCCAGTTCAGGACATGGACTGAATGATTCTGTCCCTATAAGACCAGTGTTGAAAAAGAGACCTTTGAACAGATAAAGTGTTGATTCTCACCCACACTTATATATACACATTTTTAACATATCCTTCATATAGTTTTTTAATATTTATATTTTTATATGCATTTTTAGGTTTGTAAGCTTTGACAAGAGGAACTAATATCAGAATGTATATATGTCTTTAAAACTGTTAATTAGAGTCATGTGACTGATTTTAAGTATTATATAAGGTGTGTGTGTATTTTAATGGATGTTATACACCTGAAGAAGCTGTTTGTGAAAGCGCTTGTGTACCATTAAAACTGTGTTGCAGCCGAGTGGAATCCAAATCCTTGATTTGTTCTTGGAGTAAATTCGATACTTTGGATATACATTTTGAATGTTTTGAGGTTGTTGTGCTGGAGCCTCACCTTTGCAGTTTCTTGACTTTTGTCTTCGTTTTTACCTGTATATTTTTTGCACATCTCTGCAAAGGTGCCTTGTACAAATTGGGTCGTTTTCTTTATACAAAAAATATATTATGATTGTTGAAGGAGTGAGGGTCAATTATCAAAAAAAAACGATGAGGATGTTTTAAGAAAATTGACAAAAAAAAAGTTGTATAAAATAAAGGACCACTACTCTTCAATAGTTGCCATGGAATTTTTTACATCAACCTGAGCTACCACCAATTCAAGTTGATGGGACCTTAGTTTAACATCTCATCCAAACAATACATTAAGGAGTTGTTACACTGCAGTGTCAGTATTCTGTTTACCCACTATGGGAATAGAATCCACAGCCTTCTGCACCAAAAACGAGTGTGCTGCCTGTTGCACCACTGACCTCAATTTATTTTCTTTTTTCGACGTACTTCATCCATTTCTAATGCAAAAGTCTGAATAACTACATTCATTACTAGAACAAAAATATACATACTTAAACATCTCAGCTTAACTCCCCTCCTTACCTGCATCTCTTTTCCTATTCATCCATTTACCAATACGTTCACCCACTACTTTTACTTATTTCATATCACTTCATAATTTCCAATAATGCCTCATGACTTATCAAATGCCTTTTCTACAGCACATGTAATGACTTTTACTTCAAGTTTTAATCAAAATCATGCTATTTCTTTTACTGTTATTAAAATGTCCTTTAGTTCTCTCTGTTTTACACCAAAACACCATTTGTTATAACTTTATTCATCACTTACTGTATCTTTTTTATTTTCATAAATATTTTATCAGTATTGCCTAAAGCTGTAAGACTCCAGTTTCTCATGTCTTTCCTTTCATCTTTTTTCCATTTAAATTTTATTACCCCACTGCATGCTTCTTTCCTGCACTTTCCCTTTATCTAACTATGAATTTAATACTTTAAACAATAAGACGTTCTCTTCCATCGCCCTTCTCCTTTAAACTCATAGGTTTGTGCATTTAATCCTGGTTTTGACTCTTCTCTCCCTTATTTTATAACTTCCTGCAGTTCATTCCATAGTAATCTCCTTTTCCAGTTCTGTTGTAGTACCTTGAGATGTTTTTAACATAACTTTCCTTCTTGTCATCTTATTCCTTTTCATACATTCTGTCGACATTTTTTCCACTGCTTACATCACTTCTTTTTGTTTATATCTTATACCACCCTCTTCATCAAGTAATGCATCCATTCTTCTTTCTTTTATTTTCCTAAATAATTTGATACCTCATCTTCTTACCATTTATGAAAAATCTTTGCCTAAATAATACATTTGTAACTTTCTCTTTGTTTTTTTTTTTTTTTGTACAATTTACTAACTATATTATTTTGTGTCCTTTTTTCACAATTTATTTTGAAGGTCTTCTATTATTTCTTTATATTCTTGGATATCTTTTTTTTTATTTTATTTTCTATCATTAAAATACTTTCTTACATTTTTCTTTAAAAATTACAGCATCCAGACCAATTACCATAAAACGTTCATCTTTGTCTTGTGTTCTTCCTATAATTTCTTACTTTCTGGCTTCTTTTCTTCTGTCTCACTAACTTCATTAGCTTTTTTATTCCTTGTCCTTTTATTATATTTTTATTTTGACATATTCTTGCCCACACAAAGATTTTCAGCAAACTCGGCCATTTCCACACCTCCTTCTATTTCTTCCATTGCATTTGAACATATTACATACTCTGTCTTAAATATCCCTCTCTGATAAGTCGATTCCTTTTTATTTTCTCCCGATTGTACTCCAAATTGTATAACTTCAATCAATAATTTCACATCTTGTGTTACTTTCTCCTTCCTTAAATTACAGTTAAAGTATTGTATCATAATAATAAGCATATTAACCAAGACAGTAAACACATTTTTCATGTCTGTCATATTTGTGTATGCATGAATTGTAGATAATCTTCTATATCCTTCCCCTTTTCTTATTTCAGTCACTTCCATCCTACCAAGTATTAGTATTGTAATATCTTTCATTTTAATTCTTATCAAGATCCCTATACCTGAACGTTCATTTCTTAGGTCTATAGGTTCATAGGTATTTACCAGGCTAACGACCACAAGGGCATTTTTAAGCCTAGCCATGCATCCCGAATTTCTGACAAGTTCTGGTACCCTTGATAAGTGTAAGCATGGGCCTGGGAGATGAACTATTTACAGGTTGCCTGTGTCCATTAGAGACATAGGTGCCAAACCAGGAATGAATTTCCTGTTCCCCATCCAAATGTCCAAATTATACCTGAATTGGGTTAGGGAGGAACTCTGCTTCACATGTATGAGGAGCCTGTTCCAGAGATGGGGTAGTCTCTGGCATGCATACCTTTCTTTCCAGCAGGTCCTGTTTATATCACAGGCAAGGTTTAAGTCTTTAAAATGGGTAGCTCTGGTGCTGTTTGTTTTGTGGATATGCAGGAGGTACATCAGAGTGGGATCTGACAATACCCTGTATGCCAGGCATAGATCTCCCCTCAACACTCTGTAGGAGACAGAACACAAGGATAGGGCCTTGTAGTGGTCTACATAGGACATTTTATTTACACTTTGTATACTTTTAGTGAGAAACCTCTGTGGATATCCCTGGTTAGGTACATACCAAAGGGGGCATTGTGTGCAATGACAAGTCTGGTGAATGGTGAACGACAAATACAGTGGAACAATTACCTCCTTGGACCTAGATGCCATACCTTTGTTTATAAGTTGTGCAACATAGAATGATTTCCTCATGACTGCAGGAATCTAATGGTCAAAGTCTAGATTACAGTCTGTGTGTGTCCCTAAGTCCTAGACTACTGAGTCATCTCTAAGGAGTGTGTTGTCAATATGATAGTTACTAGGGGTGGATGACTTTCTAAAGGATACTACTATGTATTTCTTGGCATGAAAATTTTAGTCCATGGCTCTGACATCAGTTATTTGCTTGTGTCAGCCCTTCCTGGAAAACATTTGTGTCACTCTGGTATTCAATGACAGCTCCTAATTTACAATCATCTGCAAATTTAGTCAGCCAGAGATTACTGACATTGGCCGTGACTTCAGTGAAGTAAATGCCAAAAAGGAGCAGTCTAAGGACCCATACCTGAATGATTCCATTTGTGACTGGCCTCTTTGTAAAGGTGGACTCCCCAATTCTAACTTCCTGGGTCCTATCTGTGAGCCAGTTGGCTATCCACTGGGGGACATACTGGTTTGTTCCTAACCTCCTGAGTTTGTTAACAATGCCTGAGTTGGGTATTGTGTCAAATGCCTTGGCCAAATATGTTGAGTAGGCACAACCTGCCCCAGACAAAACCAAATTGGATTGGATCCAGTGCCTGGAGGTCTACTATATTATTATTGATAATTTCCATGAAAATTCTTTCGATGGCTTTGCTTATGAGATGAGTTAGACTTATGCATTTGTAGTTTCCAGGGTCTGTAGATGGCCCACCCTTTGTAGAGGGATGATTGCTGCTGTTCTCCATTCATGAGGCATGAAGCCTTTTTGGAGGCTACAGTTAAATAGTAATAGTAATTCCAGAGGGCATGATAGATCATGTTTCCTGCTATTTAGAAGGCATCCTGGGATATTGTCTGGGCACAAGGATGCAGTGTTCTTGTCCTTAGAGAGAGCATTAAGGACCTGTTCCCTAGTGACTGCAGGGGAAGTTATATTTGATGCTATTTCCTGAGGGAAGGTTGAGGGGGAGAGAGGTGTAAAGTTGCAGCTGAATTTATCAGACAGTAGGTTTGCTATATCTTCTGGCTCAGTATAGGTGCCTCCATTTACAATGCGTGCTGTCCACAATTATGTATTGCCTTTGAGGTTGTAGGCATAGCTGAATATCCTTGTGGTTGTCCTTGGCCTGGGAGGACAAATTTACCTCAAATTTGGCTTTGGTAGACTATTTGTCCTCTGAGTTGCTTGTTTAGTTTGATGAGAGTGCTTTCATCCTGCTGGGTGTTTCATCTCCTCATTTTTGCCATGATTTTCTTCCTTCCGTTATACAGCCTACTGCTTTTGTCATTCCACTAGGGTTGCTTGTTTTTTGAGTTAGTTCTGTACTTCTTCCTGTTGGGTACAGCTGCCTCTATGCAGCTATTAACAAGCTTATATAGGGTTCCTGTGAACAGTTCTGCATAGGTAGTAGTGTTCTCAGGGTTCATGGGGTCTCAAAATGTTGCCAAGTTGCCACTTAATAGGAGGAAGTTAGCCTTAGAGTATTTCCTGAATAGTTCACATTTAGCTGGGGTCCAGGTTTTATTTTTACTTCAAAGGAGACAATTTTGTGGTCTGACTTTACCAGGTAAGACATTACACTAGTGGGTGTGTAGCACTCCCCCATATTAGCAAGGACCAGTATAGTTGCACGCCTGGTTGGTGTATTGACAATCTGATTCAGGGAATTTGTGTTTACAAAATTCAAGAATCTTGGTGTCTGTACGTTTGGTGTCATATAGGATTCCCAGTTAATAGTGGGGTAATTAAATTTGCACATGACTATGGTACTGGGTTGGATGGGGAGTGTTTCCAATAAGTTTAAATACATGGTATGGGTTTCCTGGGTCATAGAGGGGGCATATAGCTTACAAGGAAGTGGTATTGGATTATTGCCTGTGGTGATTTGAACATGGTGCAGCTTACATGCATTGTCCTGCTTGACCATCCTTGAGGTATATATATTTTTTATGTAAATTGAGACGCCTCCACCTTTAGTCCCTGTCTGTGTAGTAGCTGGCTTAAATGTGTGGAAGTTATTATAAACTTGCACTGTCGGTGTGCTCTCAGTGGCTTTAAACCATATCTCAGTAACCATACAGATATCAGCATTCTCTAGGGTGAAGAGCACTTCTGTGGAGTGGAGTTTTTTGTTTAGACTCCTAGCACTGAATCTTTAGGCTTTGATTTGCTAAGTTGGAAGTACTTTCAGTTTGGCATTGCCTAGAAAAAGCACTGTGGTGGAAGGCAATGTTTGAGTTAATATTCAAAAACCTAGAGGGAAAAGATGCAGACCATCCCTGGCAAAGCCACATGGTCTGTTGATCAGCTCCTTCCATCCTGACAAATATTACACTCCCTTAGAATGACACTAGAAACAAGCCAATTATTAAAGTCAGTTGTCTTTTGTTCGTATTGTGGCATCATCCTTGGAGAAGGTAAAATGCTGCTTAATGCTAGGCTCATACCAGCCTGGGATACATATTCCAAGAGCTCCATGATATCTCTCTTCATATAGTCTAGGGAGGTACATCTCAGGTCATTTATACCCATATGGACTATGACTGAGTCATACTGGTACTTGTGGTCCAATGACCTGAGGGCATGCACAGTGTGTTGGATCCTAGACCCCCTGATAAGCAACTGACCGTGATTTTCTCCTTACTCAGTCTGGTGAGATGGACATCAGTGTGTCTCATGATGGAATCTCCAATGACCAGAATGCTGGATTGTGGGGTCTATATTATGAGATTGAAAACCCATTTCAGCGAACACCACAGCACCAACACATATAGTGCAAACTACAGTAACGGCAAACGTTCAAGACCACAAAACATGAAATGTCGAGGTGTCATGGTTGACCCATCTATTGTGTAGCTCCGTAAGTTAAGTGTGCGACAGTTACGGACCTTACGGTTAGGGTGCGGGTTAAGGTAAGTGCATAGATAGGTAATGTATGTAAGGTTTAGTGTAGGGTTAAAAGTAGGGTTTTGTTAAGTGTATGTGTGTGGATTATTTGTTTTGTTTGGGTATATGTCTGTAGGGTAAGTGTGCGATAGTTACGGACCTTAGGGTTAGGGTGCGGGTTAACGTAAGTGCATAGATAGTAATGTATGTAAGGTTTAGTGTAGGGTTAGAAGTAGGGTTTGGTTAGTGTATGTATGCATTTTATTTATTATGTTTGGGTATGTAGTATACAGCACGTGGTGGTGGACGACTATGACAATTCGAGATTTGAAATTTCGCTGTTTAGAGGGTTGGGCGTATTTGTGGTTCTGGCTATGTGTGTCGGTGTTGTGGTGTTCACTGAAACGGGTTTTTGATTTCATAATATAGACCTGGATTGTGAGATGGCTTGCCATATGGGCTTAGAAGTTGAGTTTCCATGAGATGTGGCTCTATGTGTTGATGTGGTGTTGTTTTGAAAGAGTGCATATGGGGCTGTTGAGGGTATTTGTTATGTGTTCTTCCTCTAGGAGGTCTTTGGGGTTTAGGAAGGTTACATTTAAGTGCCTCAGCATATATGGGTCTATATATCTGCTTTGAATTGTGTGTGATGGGTGCAGCGTATGTACTACTAACAATCCTATTGACATTAGGAGTACTCTTATGTGAGAGCTTTGCCTCCAGTGACATTGTGTAAATACATCTCTCACATACCATATCAGTTTGTTTGAGAATTAACTGGAGGTCAGTAAACATGAGGCAATTTCTAGAATGCCACAGGATGCCCATATCCACCAAGCTGGTAATGGAGAAAGTGGGAAAGTTCATATCCATGGCAACAGGCCCTTTTTTATAGATTAGACAGCTGGAGTGAGAATATAAAGCAATGTCAAGAGTATTTGGTTTGCAACTCAGAGGGCAGTGCTGGTCACTGCGAACTAGTTGTCTTGCGTGCAACTAGGTATTGGTGAAATTCCAATCATGTTTTTGTATGAAAAAATGTCACTCGAGGTATTTGTGTTTGTACAGGGCACTGCCAAACACTTGAAAGGAAACTAATAAGTAGACCCTGATGACTTAAGGATGGAGTACTTAGGCAGATATTCTGAAGTTAGAAATAAATCAAGCAGTACTTACTGAAAACAAAGAATTAGCTTGTCAAGAATGACAAAAAGAGGAGAGTGACATGAATGGCTACTGCCTGGCTACTACACATGCTGGTCTCACCAGAGCTTCACTCTGCTGGGATACAATACTCCTTTGCTTCCTCTCTCTCACCAGAAGCGAAACAGGAGCACCAATTCCCAAGATCTGAAGGAGGCCACAGAATGTCTGGTGATCCACAATCTTGATGCAGATGATGCAAGGGTCTGTAGGCTTGTTGTAGCCTTTTCCTAGTAGATACCTTGAATAACAACCAGACCAATCAGGAACATCAAGCACACTCACTTCTCAAGCAGAAACAGTCAGGAATCAATGCACTCTACTCCTTCCCTCATCAGGAGCAGAACATAAGCACAAATTCCAAGCTGGCACCTATGAAGCAGTTATTTGTCTTACTTGTGATCAGAAGTCTCCAGTAAATAATATCCCTGTGCTCCTTCTCTCACCAGGAGCAAAACAAAACTACTAATCCCAAGATGACTAGTGAGAAGCAGAATATGGGCTTTCCAATAATTGGTGGTCTTGCAATAGATGTTGCAGATTTTAAAGTTGGATGAAGAAAATGGGTTAATATCCTAAGCACGGCAGTGTGTACTAAGCAGTTAGATATGAAAGAGAGGGTAACTTAAGCGTTAGCTATCTAAGTGAAGAGCCACTAATTTTAAAAGAGTAAGACAGACTGCAAGGGGTTGTGCACTTTGTAGTCTGATTCTATGGAATACAGTGGGATGGCCAATAATTGTAAATTGTTGAAAGGGGGTGATTTTACAAAATGATAACTTTGCTCTTACTCACAACAGCCAATAAAAGTGGAGAGGGAAGGAGATATGTGGTCAAATTAACATAAGGGTCAGGCAAACAGAAAGATAGTTCAGTTTAAAAACACAACAGCACCAGGGTGGAAACTTAATTTCTATGTGACTCACAAGAGACACAGATGTGGTATCTTTCCTAGTTTAAAAATGCAGTTAAAAGCAGACTACAAGTAAAACACAGTGTGTAGAAAACAAATCACAAGATACAAAAATAGAAGAAAGCTAAAGTAATACAAAATACAAGAAATCAAAAATCAAACTAACCTTTCCCTCACAACATGTTGTGGCAGAGTTTGTGTGAGATTTTCCAGTAAAAGAACACATAATCTTATTTCCCCAACAAGGCCTCACTTCTCATGTTTTAACACATCTTGTATCTAGTAAACATTTAATTTCTGCTTTTGCCTTCTTCCACCATTCACTTACTAACTGTAGAGATAACATTTCTAATACTGTTCACATTAACACTTTATATATCTATACTATCCCTTCCTTTTTTTTGCCTTTTTTTTGAAAAGTTTTATTTTTTTCCTTCCTTACTTTTTATTACTTTATTCTTGCTTTTCTCCTGCAACAAAATCACCCTCCTCCCCCTCATCATTTTACAACAGTCCATGGTTATTCTCTTCCAGAATAACAACATGTTTTTCTCAATACTCCAGTTTTTCTTCTTCTGTACTTCCTTTAACAAAATTGTATGTCTCATCATCTTTGCCATCATTTTTCAGTGTTTTCTATGGCTATATGTTCATAAGTTCGTAGGTATATACTAGGCTAACAACAACCAGGGCCTTTATAAGCATAGCTGCACAACAACCCAACTTTGTCCCCATGTAACATCTGCATGTATTTGGAGAGGTATGTTAGGTAGGAGGATGGTAAAGGCTTAGTATAGGGGTATGTTAGTTAAGGAGTATTTACTGCCATCTTCTAACTATCAGAGACATGGGGGCCAGACTGGAGGTGAATTTTTGATTTCCCATCCAATCGTCAAGGTTAACTTTGAACAGGGTTAGGAATAGACTCTGCCTCACATGGACAGGGAGCCTAATCCAGAGCATGGGGATCCTTTGAAACACATATCTTTCTTGTGTCTTGCCAGCATGTTCTAGTTATGTTGCATGCAGTGTTTATATCCTTGGACTGGTGTGTTTGGTGCTATTTGTTTTATGGATATACAAAAGGTCCATCAAGGTTGGATCTAAGGATGCCTTATATACCAGCGACAGATCTCCTCTCAGTAACCTGTAGAAGGCCGAGTATAGAGATACAGCCTTGTGATCTGTACAGGGCCTCTCAGTAACCTGTAGAAGACCAAGTATAGAGATATGGCTTTAAAGTGATCTGTACAGGATAATGTGTTAACATCCTGGATTCTCTTTGTGAGGAATCTCTGTGGGCATTTCAACTGCTGTATAGCCTGGTCAGATATATGCCAAAGGGGGGCATTGTACTCAATGAGGGGTCTAGTAAGGGCTAAGGAAGAAGTACTATAACTTTCCCTAGACCTATACATAATTCTTTTACTTATATATTGGGTTACATAGAATGATTTCCTTACTACCTTGGCTATCTGTTAGCCAAAGGTCAGATTACTGTCCTTATATATTCCCAGGTCCTTAACTACTGGGTCAACTTTTAATGGTGTCTTATCAATGAAATAATTAACCTGGGTGGACTTTTTCCCAAAAGGCACTGTAATGCACTTCTTGGCATTCAGTTTTAATCTATATCTTTGGCACCAGTCATTTGCATGTATTAGACCCTGTAACAGGATGTTGGTGTCATGTGGGGGATCTATGATAGCTTCCAATTTGCAGTTTTCTGCAAACGTGGTGAGCCAGAGCCCTTTGATGTAAACTTTGACCTCTGAGAAGTGGATTCCAAACAAGAGCATGCCTTAGCACTAAGCCCTGAAACTCTGCTTGTGACTGGTCTCTTGGAAGAGGTGGTCTCCCCAATCCTGACTTCTTGGGTCCTATCTGTGAGCCAGCTGGCAAAACAGTGAGTAGGCATTTATGCCTAATTTGGTGAGTTTGCCATCAGTACCTGAGTCTGGGTAATGTACTGAATGCCTTAAGTAGGCAGTATGCACTGTGTTCCCCTCATCCATTGTCTTAGTAACCCTATCAAGGAAGTTTACCAAGTTAAGTAGGCATGACCTTTCCCTGCCAAAACCAGCCTGGAATTGGTCCAGTGTCTGTAGGGTGCCAATGTCTTTGTTTATCAAAAACAAAGGCTGCTCAAACATGTCCAAATCTGATAGTTAGCATGTCACAATGTTATTATCACAGTGCATCGTAAAATACAATTTGTTTGTAAAAACAATATGGAAAAGGTAAGCACTTTTGTCTACTTCATCCAGTGTGGACTTTCTCAGAACTGGAAAGTCAGACTAATCGGTCTGTAGTTTATGGGCTGGCTGTTACTTCAGCGTTGTGAAGAGGGATAGCTATTGTAGTCCTCCATTCATGTAGTACATAACCTGTTTTGAGACTCTAGTTGAAAAGTGACTCAACTGGTCCTTATAGGTTATGTTTCAATCTGTTTAGGAGGCAACCTGAGATATTGCCTGGGCCCACTGAGGCTGTGTTTTTAGCCTTAGTGAGTGCTGCCATGAAATGCTCCCTGTTAATAGTTGGGGAGGTTATGCTAGCAGGATTTAGTAGGGAGAGGCAGTGGGAAAGTGGGGGGGGGTGAAGTAAAAACTGAATTTGTCAGCCAGCAGATTCGTTATGTCACTCTGCTTGGTGAAGGTGGTACCATTTACCACCAGTTCAGCACACTACTGTGTGTTACCGTTACGCTTTCAGACACAACAGTAGAAAACCTTGTGGTTGCCTTTAGCCTAGAGGTTATCCAGACCATGTAATTAGCCTCATTGTATTTAATTAGTCTTCTTAGTTTTCTGTTTGGTTTAATTAGTGAGCTCTTGCCATTATGAGACTTACCCTTTCTGATTCTGGCCATAACTTTTTTCCTTTTGTTATATACACTGTTAAGGTTAGGATTCTGCCAGTCTGGTTTGTTTCTGGCATTTCTTTTCTTCTTACTTCTAGTAGGCACAGTCGCCTCTATGCACCCATTTGCATAGGTTGCTGTGAACTCAGGGTTCAGAGAGGCATTGAGGTTTGACAAACTCAGTTAATGGGATGTAATTTGCTTTAAAATAGTTCATATGTGTTATAGGTTTTCCATGTTGATTTTTATTTCAAAGGAGACAGCTTTGCAATCCGACTTTCCCAGTGTGAACTTGACATATGGGTGGGTGCAACACTTTCCCATATTTGTGAGTATTTTTGAACCTCTAGCTGGAGTGTGCATCATCTGGTCAAGGGTATTTGTGTAATAAAGTCTAGGAAATATTGTGCCTGCAAATTGGAAGCAGAGTATGTTTCCCAGTCTATATAGGGGTAGCTGAAGTCTCCCATGAATAGTGCATTAGGCTAGATGATGAGTGCCTCCAGCAGGTCTAGATATAAGTGATGGAATTCTTGGGGCATGGATGGTGCCTATAATTTGCCAGGATATGGTAAGGAACTTTACCTATGGTGATTTGCATGTGGATGAGCTCCAAGACATCATCTTGTTTAATGAGTCTAGAGGTATATTTGTTGCTGATGTAGATCGAGACACTTCTACCTTTAGTCCCTGTCTGTGTGGCTGATGGTCTAAATGTGTGGAAGGCACTGAAGCCTTGCAGTGCTGGAGTAACTACGTCTTGGTAATGGCACATACGTGTATATTCTTCAAAGTGAGGAGAGCTTGTTAGTTGTTCTTGTGTTAAGGCTCCTAGCAGTGAGCAGTAACACCTTTAGGTTCTTTTGGGTTTTATTTAAGTTGGTAGTTTTTTTTTCAATTTAGCATTGCCTAAAAAGGCTCTAAGGGGGTGGAAAAAGTTTTAGCCAATATCCATAAGCCCAGCGGGGGACAGGTGCAGTCCATCCTTGGCAAAGCAAAGCAGTCTACTAATTATGTTTTCCCATACTGACAATGACACCAGAAACTAAGCCAATTATTAAAGGTCAATCATTTTTTCTTCAAACATTGGACAATCAAACCAAAAAATGCCCTTGGGAATTATGTTTATTATCACAATTTTTTGCTGCATGTCCCTTTTCTTCATATTGTTTGCATCTTTTCTTTTCCCCAGTACTGCACTGAATACCTGTTATCGCCACAGAAACAAAAACAAACATTCCCTTGGCTGTCCGCAGTATCTCACAGTCCCTCTCTTATCTGTCCTTCTATCACATTTAATGTTACAAACACTTGCCATCCCTCAGTCCATAGATTTCTTTCATCAAATACATTTTTATATCATGCACTTCTTTATAAACTGATATGAAAAGACTCCATCTCAACAATGCCAGTGTCAGGAACTCTGAATTGTACTTATGTTTTCTTTTTAAGTTGCAATCAAAAATGAAAAAATAAATAGCCCTTCTATGCTACAATCTCTTCTTTCTTTTCTACCTCAGACATGATTTTTTTCTAATAACCTAAATGCTTTAAGGGTCACGTCACAGATGTCCTCAGTCCTCAAATGTATTACTGCTCTTATATCTTTTATACTAAATGCTAAAGGCAAAATTATATTCTCCAGAACATCATATCTATTTAAACAAAATTCATTCCTTATTTTATTAATTATTATCACAGGCTTCATAGTTGCGACTTATAGTTTGTTGCTGTTGCATAACACCACACCTGTATTCTTATTCTCAAAGCATCAACATAAGTTTTTTTTCATACCATGATGCCAGTATGTGCCCTTAAAACTAGTTAATCCACCAGCTGAACACACCAGTGTTTTCTGCTCCTTTATCTCCAAAATCCATTGGATTTTCCACTGAAACTGCATTTCTTCTGATTGTACATCCACATCACTCACCTACCTCACTCCAGAATGCTTCTACTCCATTTTCTGGATCACTAGTTTACTCATTCAAATTCAGTAATGCTTTTGTCAGTAATCAACCTCCTTCTAGAACTCCATTATAATAATTTCTTCATTTCCAGTAGTTTCCGTCAACTCTCAATCTGTTTCTTCCAAAACACACATCACTCCATATCTCACAGGTCCTCCATCTTGGTTGTCTGACAACCAAGTCAGCAGCAGCCCTATGTTGTCACCTAGTGGTTGGGATGTAGGGATGTAAAATACAAAAGACTTGCAAAAGCTCCTAGGTTCCCTGGCCAAATTTTCCCTACTCAGTATGAATACCATCTCAGTTCTTCTGCGAAAATAGACTGTTATTCTAGTGAGACTAACCTATCCAGTAATAGACAAATAAATAACTGCATACATTTAGCAAGTTTTTCCATAACACTGAGTTTAAGAACAAAGTAAAAGATAAGATGCAATTAAAATAATCCTTAGAAAAGTGTTAGCATTTGTAAATATTCTTATAGTACGACTGCTCAAAATGTTTATAAATGTGAAGGAACAGAGCTATGGATCTTGGATTGTCAAATTTAGAGACTTACTAGTGTGGTTATTAGTGCTTATATATTTCCAGGCAATCTGGATCACTCCTGACAGCCTATGATAATGGAAACACAGTTAACAAATCAGACTGTTTTGTATAAAGGAGGTAGCGCACTCATTGTAAATAACATGTGCAACATTTATTAAACAAAACACTTTGTGTCCATACTGTGTAATGCATCTAAAGCCAAGAAATACAAGTATAGTATCCAGCAAACAATGAGAATTTTCAGTTTCTAGCTCAGTGAAGGGCAGCTGGAATAAATGTGTAATAGTATTATGCTGTGAAAGTAAAGTAATCATTTATGGTCTGCTTTGTAATTGGAAGGAAAGGATTTTGGAATATAACTTACAGTGTGTAATCATAACATTCCCTTCTGGGTAGCATTGAATTAAAAATGTTCTAAAACCTGCTGCATAGTGAGACAGTTGTTTTGCATCCATTTTTCTCAAAAGGTATGCTATTATCTGGTGCCACTGTCATTCTATTATTTTTCATGAGGGCTTAGGCACACACATTAACAACAGTGTATATTACAGGTCCATAGGCCTTGTTTTATGTAATTCATAATTATTTTCTTGACTTGGCTAATTAAGCAAAGTTTAGCATACTGTTGCATAACAACATATTTTTTATATTAGGTGTCTGATAACTCATTTTCAGCATTTCATTCTTAGAATTTGTTATGGGAACTGCTAGACATTTGAGAAAAGTTGCCAGTTTTGTTATGTTTTGCACATATATAAAACAGATCTCTCAGCCTTTTCAGCTATCAAAAAAAGTTAGGCTTCCATATGCTGGCTGGAGCTGCCTGTATCATCTCCTTCAATACTGGGTACTTAGCATGGCTGTACACGTTTGCCACCGGAATGGTGGCAGTCCTGGTCATTTGTGTTTCTTTTTTCACTAAATATTTTTTTTTTATTATTTCAAATAAGATGTCTTAAACATTACATGAAATAAAGATAAATAACATATTTACAATTCTAAAACATTACTAACTTCAAACCATTATATAACTATTTACATTGGTGTCTATGCAAATAACATTGAAATTCTATATTATATAAAGTTAGAAACATAAGATGATATATCTTCTTCGATATTTTCAAGTATTTCCAGTACTTTCATCCAAGAGTAATAGTAAGAAGTAGATCTTTTAGTTCTGTTCTTCACTGTTAATATTTCCATGTGAGCAACTGTTGTTGTTAAAGTCTCAAATTCCTTGAACGTAGGAGAAGCCTCATTTTTCCAGTGTATAGTTATGATTTTACGTGAAATTGCCAATAGTGACCATAGAATTTTAGTGTCTTTTTGGTACACAGTTTGGAATAGGAGAGTTGAATAAAATTAAAGACTTTGTTAATTGAAAATTATCATTATAAACAGTCTGAAAAAAAATAATTAATGGATTTCCAGTACATATTGAGACATATACATTCATAAAAAACATGCTGCCAATCTGCTTTTATCTTGGTATGGCATCTCCAACATTGATCTTCAATAGAATACATTTTGGCTAACCTATGTGGTGTATAGAAACTTCTATGTAGATATCTCCAAGTGAATAATTGCCAGTATTTTGATAATGTAGAAAATTTGGAAGATTTTAGAATATTACTTTTTTCTTCTTCAACTGGAGGATGGTTGTTTATTAAAGTATAATAATCCCAGTATGATTTTTCATGATAGTTTTTTGTTTTTTTAACAATTTTATAGATATTAGACAAATAACCTGTACCCTGATAAGGCTGTTTTGTGATAAGAATAAGGTATTCAATGAGTTTTGGAGCTTCATGTCTAACTGAAGGTTGCATTTGTTCTATTTTATTTATAAGAAAATGCCTTAGATTTTGTAAAAACAGCCAATTGTCTTTATTTATATTATAAGTCATTTGTGTTTCTGAGTGCATGATAACTCTTCAGCACTACTAGGACTACTTAGGACAACAGAAAACAATCAACCATGAAAAAAGATAATGGTTTGTTCAGACCATAGTTCATCTTGTTCTTACATTTGTTTATACTTGTATGTTAATGCTTCTCTTTTAATGCAGTTGTTGGCTATGTTCACAGAATGCATTAATGGCTGACAATCTTTAGCTTTGTTTAATTACACACCAAACTAGTTTCAAGTCCAATGTTGTTATATAGGATGAAGAAGGGATGGGATCTGTGTCAGTGAGGATTGTCAACATAAGGAGGTATAGACACGAGGGAGGAAGCACGTGTACGTCAGGGGAGACTTTCCTGACATGGAGTGCAAAATGTATTACTAACCTAATTAAAAGGTAAGGCTGGCTAGAGAACATAAGACAAATTCCTGTGATTCTCCATTCATTCAGAAGACCAAGTTTTCTTCCAGACGGCAGCTTAAAGTATCTGCTAAGAAAAGGAATGATTTTTTTTTTTTTTATGGTTAGGCCTTCCTTTATGCATATGACAGTTGCTACTTGTGCTGACCTTACGGGTTGTTATGCCATAAGCATGGCTTACAGAGATGGTGAAGTTTGTACTTTAAATGCCATGTATTCTACAGTTCAGTTCTTGGATGGAGTGCCTTCTGTTTGTTGTCTACATGTCCTCGCTGTGTCTGCACGGGTTTTCTCTGGGTGGTTTGGTTTTCTCCTATAATCCAGTGGCATGCAGTTTGTGGATCAACGACCCTACATTTTCTATAGGTATGAATGTGAGATATGGAAGAAAGACCTAACAACCTACTACCGTTGATCTCTTTGCCATGTAAACTCCATGGATAGTGGTGGGTGGTGGTTATCCATAGGCTCACTCTAGGATTCAGCTGCAAATCATAAAAGAGATATTCATTTAGGGTTTTTCTGTTAGGGTCTTTTTAAACATTCTTTGAAGGGACTGCTTTGCAGAACCAAGCATGGTCTAGTTGTATATACTGCTGCTTGTAGCTTATAAATGTATGTAGTGTTGCATTCATCAGTCCTGCATTCAGGTAGGCACTACTTAAAAACTCCTGGCAAAATCACGTGACACATGAGTAAAGAGATATAATGACAGCTGCTCTCTATCATATAAAGCTAAAAAACATATATTCTGTTCATAGTTTTAGTCCAGCGCAGACAGAATTTCAGTTTTGTGTCTATATTTTTGCTAATTGGATTCCTTTCCACTGTTGTTGTTAATTCTGACTACACGTTTGTTCCTGATAGTATGACTAGTTCTAGGACTAAAATATACTGCACATGGAGTGATCCGGTTCCACTTAGAAAACCTAATTTTAAGGAATCTGTGAAAGAGTATATATATATATATATATATATATATATATATATATATATATATATATATATATATATATATATATATATTACAAGTAACTGTGGAAATATACAAAGACAGAAAGTAATTCATATTTTTATCTTTGGGGAAGAGGTGTTGTTTTTTTTATAAAGCAGTAGCCTGAGTAACTTAATTAGTGCCATCACCTTGGACAAATACAAAAAATTACCAGCAAGCCTACCCCACCCTTGGACTTAGAAACAAGCTTGCAATCATACTCAGGCTTCTGCAGAGACACCAAATTGCATGATATGGCCCAAAGATATCTATCCAATAACTGGCTGAAATGTTGGGGTTCAGGCTGCTGCTAATTATGAGCTTATCTTGAAGGGGCACGTGTACTATATTGTGGCACTAACACAGGGTGGTCACATGACAAGAAAATAACGGGAGAGACAAAACCAATGGCTGTGCTCTGGGTTGATGGACACACTTCCAGGCCAATAAGAAGTTGGCTGGTTGACAAGATTAGTGAACCGGTTTATGAAGTGCTGGGAAAAAAGTCAAATGTCAAATTGATCTGGGGAATACCATCTCACAAAAAGTAAGAAAAGGGAAGAAGGACGGGGTGAGGGAGAGCTGAGAAAAAAGGTAAAACTAAGCTACCCCCAACAACACTGGCAGCCTAAGCCGCATTGTAGCAGCTTGCAGGAGGATTGACAAGTTGACAGAAGGAAGGTTACTGTAATCATGTACCACCAGACCCCAGAGAACAGGTACAAATGTTTGAGGGCCAAGGGCCAAAACTATTTTTTTTGATCTGGAACATTTTCATATGGGTCAGGGCTGTGAGCTGTAGCTCAAGAATGGACAGCATTAGGTGAAGCACCCGGTCAAGAGGAGAGTAGCCCAGTGTCAGTAGACATAGACTATTTATACTTATAGAACTGGGGGCAGGTAAAGAAATCAAGGGGTGATCTGGGTATATTACTGTATTTTATGAAAACATGATGAAGTTGAAGGAGAGAGAGTGGAGGAAGGAGGAGACAAAGGAGTTAAAAATGTTTCCGGAACAGAAAAAGAGCAAAGACAGACTGTGTGTGTGTGTGTGTGTGTGTGTGTGTGTGTGTGTGTGTGTGTGTGTGTGTGTGTGTGTGTGTGTGTGTGTGTGTGTGTGTGCCTGAGTGTCTGTGTCTGTGTGTAACATAATATGATTTCTTGATGAATAAAAATTATAAAGAGGAAAATAGTTGGTTTCTTGCCTCATCTTCCACTCTAGTTAATTGCTGTTTGAAATTCTCAATTTGCTTTACCTAGTTACCTTATGCAGACTCTCACCAGCTTGCTTTATCTGGTTCAGTGGCCACTTGCTGGTTAAGTAAAAAAGAATCTAACTCCTGTATTACAATCACTTCCAGATGCTGCATATATCTATTTAGTGCTTTCATTGACAGAGAAGGCCAGACTGAGATTAAAACAGCCACCTTTTCAGTTGAAGCCTGGGGAAAAAAGCTGTTAATTATATTATTTAGTTATACAGTTACATGAGAAAACACTTCATTGAGTTCCATGCATTAAATTATTACAGTGAATGGTCTTTTATCTTACTGGTATAAAATTAGTACCTTTGTGTGACTTTGGGATCTTCTTCTTAGAAGCTCCATTGTGCCTGACTGAGATTGCTTCTTAAACAATCTGGAAATACAGAGCTGATATAAATACATTTTTGCACTTGATCTAACTGTTTCAGTGTTTCCTAACAGTGCTGTGCTGTTTTTATTTATTTGCTTGACTGAATTATTACTTCTCTGTGTCTGCATTTATATATTTGCTTGATCTCTGTCTGAATTTTGTTGTTTTTCTACCCTCCAGACCAATCGCTGTTGTGTTCTTAAACTTGGTGGCTTTTGCAGTTGACCGTTCCTACTATTAATTAGAGCTGGGACATCCCCCCCCCCCCCGTCCCGTGTCATCAGCTCATTCTACCTAATACAGAGAGATTGTTTGGGAAGTCCAACCCCCTTAGTTTCTTAACCTTGAATTATCTTCTGTTCCTCCTTTCACCCTTTCCACTCTACTAAAAAAAAACTTTATTCAGCTGTTTTTACTGTATTTGTATGTTTCCTCGCCCTAATCTGTTACTTCATCTTGACTTTTCTGCTGCTTGTTGCTTATTCTCTAAAGTGTTCAGTTGCATCTTTTCTGCTGCATTTATTACTGCTTGTTTATAACCTGTTTACATTGTAAGCGTTATTATAAGCCTCTTAGTTTTGGTTTAAACACTTTTTAGGTCTATCCCTCAGCTCTCCCTGGCCTTTCTCCCTCAGATTCTGACAAATATGGATCCACAACTTCCTACAGTTTCTCCTGCCAGTCTGGGTATCTTGAGACAGTGTAGCAACTGCCTCATGTACACAGACAACCATCTACTACTACTACCTAGGAATACAATTTGTGAGAGATGCAATTATATTAGGAACATAGAGTCTATACTCTCTCCCTCACAAACCAGCATATCTGGCATTGAGAAGATTATCAAGACAATCACTATACCTCAAACACCACATACACCTATACAACTCACACCCACATATGTGGAGGTTCTCAACAAAAACATACCCAAACAAGGGAGACCTCCGAGGCATAAATGGCCATAATCTCCACAACTCTCCATACCACATACCACGCATAGTCCACACACCTGTGTCTTGCACCCACTAAGGCTTAACCATCAACCCAACATATTAGTCATAGGAGACTCCATTGCGAGACACACAGATGTGCCTCTCATCAGGCTGGATAAGGAGAAAGTCACGGTTAGTTGTTTGTCGGGTGCCAGAATCTGCCATATCACATACGCACTAAGGTTTCTCAACAACAGGTACTATTAAGACTCTGTCATAGTCCATGTTGGTGTGAATGACTTGAGAGGTACATCCTTGGACTATATGAAGAGAGACATGATTGAGCTCACTGAATATGTGTCCCAGGCAGGTATGTCCCTATTCTGAAGCAGCATCCTACCATCACCCAGAATGATGCCTCAATAAAAACAGAAAACGATTGACTTTAACAATTGACTTAGTTTCTGGTGTCACTCCAGGGGGATGCAGTACCTGACAGCCTGGGAAGATATGATCAACAGACCATGATGGCTTGCCAGAGATGGTCTGCATCTGTCTCATTTGAGCTTCAGGCTTCTGCAAAGGCTCTCGCCTCTCCCATAGTGCTTTTTTTAGGAAAAGTGAGGAGTTCAAAATTACCAACATAAAAATTTCAACAAAATGCAAAATAAAGGTCATGCTACTAATCACTAGGAGTCTAAGCATGAAACTGCACTCATTGCAAGCATTCTTAACCCTGGAAGATGCTGACATCTGCACAGTCACAGAAACCTGGTTCAAAGCTGCAGAGAGAATCCCAGCCTTACCTGGTTACTCATCCTATCATGCATTCAGACCCCAAACTCTGGGCAGTAAAGCCAAAGGAGGTGGAGTTTCAATATACGTTAAAGACATACACACCTCCAGGCTGGTCAGACAGTATGACACACAGGAGACACTCCAGATGCAGTTAACCACTGAGAAAACCCATATTCAAATCATAGCTAGCTACAAGCCCCCTAATTTGACTCAAGATGCACAATCCGCCTATCTGGACCTCTTCAAATCTATCAAGAGTCAGCCCTTTACCCTGATCCCGGGCGACTAACTACTCAAACATAGATTGGAATAACTACTATTACCAGAACACAAATGCCCAGAGATTCCATTATTTTGCAATGCTAATGCCTTGGAACAGCTAGGCGATACCCCCACAAGAGCTAATAATATCTTGGACTTGGTATTAACCAACATGAGTTACCACTGCAGCATCCCTACAGTATCATCCTCCCTGGTAAGATCTGACCATAAAGCAGTCACTTTCAAAGTCACCATCTCCCCTGACCCCTCTCTACCTAGGGTCAAACAAATAAACTTCTCCAAAGCTGATTACAACCACTTGAGAGATGGTATAAACAACTTTGCAGCCCTCTCTCCCTCTGTAGGAATTGGCACCATGCCTAAAACTACACCAAAGTACAATACGAACATTTCTATAGATGCATGGAGTCAGGAATACCCAACAGGACAAAATCATCCTCCACAAGAAAGAGTAAACCTGTCTGGTGGACATCTGTAATAAATAAACTCTATAACAAAAGCAAAAAATTGCTGTCCAGGACCAAGAAAGAAAAGGTGCTCAATTGGAAGCAATCTCTCCTTAGCATGAACAGGCAAATAAGAGCACTAGTGAAACCCTCCAAAGCAAACTTCGAGTCCAAATTGGCCACATCTACTAGAGGCAATCATAAGGCCTTCTTCACATATGTCTGCAGAAAACACCCAGATCTCTTCAGAACTGGTGGTCAAGGACACCATATACACAAATGCTGTAATATAGCCAACTTCCTGGCTGACAGATTCAGCAAAAACTTCACCCCTCTGTCCCCCATCAGTAAATCAGGACATCCCCAGTACCTGCCCCCTTCCCCTTATATCTAGAGAATAGATAACCACTGCTTTCTCAAAGGCAAAAGATATAGCCTCCATGAGACTCGATAACATCCCAGGCTGCATCCTACATGGGCTCAGGCAGGAACTTGCAGCACCATTAAGCACCCTATTCAGCTAAAGCCTGAGTACCAGGTTCATCCTGAGTGAAGGACAGCCAGTGCCACTCCCTTCCACAAAGGTGTAGTGTCCACCGATCATGGAAATTGTAGACCCATCAGCCTAACTAGCCTGATCTGCAAGGCCATGGAACAGATTATTATGGACTTCATTAACAAGGACATTGGGAACTTCCAAACACTCAATTTCACACAGTTTGGCTTTGTAAAGGGGAGATCATGTCTGTTAAATTTGAGACAGTCGCCAAAGACATGGATGAGGGGAAGATGGTGCACACCACCTATCTTGACCTGACCAAAGCCTTTTACACTATTCTCCACTTGGGCATAATAGATAAACTTTCTCAGCTAGGCATCAATCTGTATGTTACCAGATGGGTAGCAAACTGGCTCACTGACAGAACCCACCTAGTCAAAATATGGGAAGCCACCTCTAGCATTAGACCCGTAATAAGCAGCGTACACCAGGGATCGGTCTTGGGGCCTCTGTTACTTGGGATATAGTTTTCTGAGGTGCTGGCCAAAACCAGTGGGCTATGGCTGACCAAGTCTGCAGATAACAGCAAGCTGGAAGCTGTCATCAATTCCCCAAGTGATGTGGACATCCTCCAAGAGGGTCTCACCCAAACAAATGACTGATGCCAGAAACATGGCCTCAAGTTGAATACCAAAAAATACATCATCATCCCCTTTGGGGAGAGTGACGTCCCCACAAGTTATCACATTTATCACATTAATAACAATGTCCTAAGCATGCAATGAATCGTGAGAGATTTAGGCACCCAGGTTCATAGCAACCTGATTTTTGACCGCCATGTTGCTTCCATTGTATGGAAAGGTTTCTACATGGCCCACCTGATAAGTAAGGGTATCTCATCCAGGGGCAAGAAGGTCATAACATCCTTGTATTCTTCCCTTATAAGGCCCATTATTGAGTACAACACCCCTTTCGGCATGTACTTCTCAAAGCACATGCAGCAGCTGGAGAGACCACCGAGGTTTCTCACCAAGAAAATCCAGTCTCAAAAATCTACCATACATAGGCTAAAAGCCCTGTCCCTCTACTCAGTTTCATCACAGACTCCTCAGAGGTGAACTCTGTCTGGCATACAAATCTATCAGACCCCACCTTGATGGGACTGCTGTATATCCGCAAGTCAAGCCCCAATCGAGTAACCCGCATGTGTGACCTTAAACTGGTCTGACATCAATAGGACTTGTTGGTGGGGCAAATTTCTGACCCAGAGACTCCCCCACTGTGGAAATATCTCCCTCTCCACATCAAGCAGAGCACCTCATTATCCTTCTCCACATCAAGCAGAGCACCTCCATATCTCCCTCTCCACATCAAGCAGAGCACCTCATTATCCCTCTCCACATCAAGCAGAGCACCTCCATATCTCCCTCTCCACATCAAGCAGAGCACCTCATTATCCTTCTCCACATCAAGCAGAGCACCTCAATATCTCCCTCTCCACATCAAGCAGAGCACCTCATTATCCTTCTCCACATCAAGCAGAGCACCTCATTATCCATCTCCACATCAAGCAGAGCACCTCATTATCCTTCTCCACATCAAGCAGAGCACCTCATTATGCTTCTCTACATCAAGCAGAGCACCTCATTATCCTTCTCCACGTCAAGCAGAGCACCTCATTATCCTTCTCCACATCAAGCAGAGCACCTCATTATCCTTCTCCACATCAAGCAGAGCACCTCATTATCCTTCTCCACATTAAGCAGAGCACCTCATTATCCTTCTCCACATCAAGCAGAGCACCTCATTATCCCTTTTTATGCACAACCTGGATAACTGGATGGGAAACAGAAAATACACCCCTGGGATTCCACCTGTGCCCCTGCTGGACAGGGCCATCAGGTGCTGACTTGCCTAAACATGGGCTAAATTTTAGCTAGGCTTGTAAGGGCCTCTGGGTCAATAGCTTAGTAACTTCCTATGATCCTTATATGCCACAAGCAGTTATAGGACTAAAAGGCAAATTTAGAAACCACTAGCTGAATCTCCAAAACTTTATATGTATTATGCAAATGTATGGATAAGATACATTTCCTTAAAGTAAAAATTATTTTTACAGTAAGTAGAGTTGTATGCAGAGACAGGGTGAACACACTGTGCCAAACCTTATATACTGTAAACAATCAAATAAGAGTTTACATTCCAGTCCTTACTGCTTCTAAACTATCTGAGACTTTTACATTCAACCTGAACACATTTTTCAGCTTTTTATTCACTAATTGCAAAGGATCTTGACAAATATGTGATGACTCCTTACTAACTTCTCCTTCAAAATGTTTAGCTTGTACTACACACACCATTTTTTTTCCTTCACCAGTCAATAGATGTACCTTCACTCTTGGATATACCAAAATCAGTGTCAAACAAACTACTTTTATTTTGTAATTTAGCTGTTTTAAATTGAAATGAAATGGAGCATTCTGAGCATACAGCTGACTTCACCATGCACCTTGCATGCATCACCCAGTGTCACATAATCATGAAATGTTTTACTGTCAGGGCCTTTCTTTCCACTTGCTGTATGCTCTATGGATATCTATGACTTGAAATAGTGTGCTCAACTTTCCAATGAATCACAAAAAGATTTTCTCACATTCCTAGCAGTGACTTCAGCACTTTGATGCTACTGAGACTTGACTTTCAGCATAACTGCACAGATTCCAAAAATTGAAATTAGCACTCCACAAATAAAAGATAATGCATAACTGCATTGAAAAAATCCATTTAAACTTTCAACCAAATAATCTGTTTAGATATTTTAAGCTAGTAGAGAACATTGTCCTCATATCTGATTACATCAGGACGTGAGTAGTACTTTATTTAACATGGTCTCATGGTACAGCGTAGGAATGATGACTGCCACCTTTGAATAACATACCTTGCACAGATGATATCTTGCTGCGAATGTAGACATGAATGCTTGCAATGCTAAGGTTTACCATTTCTTTGACAACCATCTGTTTTCATAATTACTGAAGTTCATAGCATACCCTTCTCAAATGAAGTCCTTCTAGCATCTCAAAAGGCATACATTTTTCTTTATATTATTTTTACTGAAAAATTCAACAGAAATAAAAACAAGGAAACAGTAAAACAACATTCACATTTTCGGAACAACTTAAGACATGCACTGTAACTTAACTTTCTAAAGGTTTAACTTTTTAAATGCCTTATATTTTTGAATTCATAAACACTTGAGTTATTTACTGGAAATAAAAGGATAGTGTGTTCTACCCTCTTAATATATTTCATTGTATTTACTAATTATGCAGTCCTTCCTTCTACCTATTCAATTTTAGAAAATCATTCCTTCACTAAAATTTATTGTAACAAAAAATGTAACATCCTTAGTCTGTTTTCATCTTCTGACCATCCTTGATCTGATCTCTTAGACCTAGGCCTAAAAATCCCCAGGACCACTCAGCATCTTAAAAAATTTGGTAGACTTAGGACATGTGTTGAAGCCCAATGTCTTTTCCCACAACTCCAATAGTTAGAATTTTCACCCTTCACTTTTTCATTGAATAGCTGTGTGGAGTCAGGGTAACAAAAATGGAGAATTTTCATTTCTTTGTTTAGACATTTGTTGATTCCTGAAACCCTGATCGGTTTTCCCATGCATGTTCCCATTGATGTTAGCTGAGTGACACTCTTTCACTATTCCTCACCCTTTTTCAAATGTTCTCTGACCTCCCAACTCTTATTTTCTCTTAGATCTTCATATATATCAACCCCTCATTTCCTTTTTCTCCATTCTATCCATGGAGCTATTTTGATCTTATAGTCAGAATCTTTGTCTGTCCTACTGTTATAGATAACAATACTGAAGCGGCACGCCACATGGCTTACTAAAACCCGATTTTTATTTTACAATGTTAGCGCTTTCTCTTAATAAAATATCAAACTTCTTCAGTCATTCTGCTGAATAAAAAACAAACCTTAAATACTGTTTACAAGTCAGTCAAAAAATTAAAAAACTGGAAATGGTAAAAACAGCCATTTCTTAAAGACATATACATGCTAAATCACCTACATTGCCATAATATCATGTTCATTGAATATACGTCCCAACCATTATAAACCATCACTACACATTATATACTCATAAAATGTGATGTTCACCTGGTTAAACTGAGGACTAAATAAATATATCAACATTAATATCACATTACATTACAAAAATTAATAAAACTAACACATATTAACAAAAAATAAAACAATATATTAATATAACCATAAATTTACCTGCCTAGTGCCTTCAATTTTAAAATACTATTAATTGAACAATATTCATTAAACCATGGCCATACATAGGAATTTAGCAACATTTGCCATATTAATTCACTTCTTTCTAATTGTAAAGACCATGGACCCCCCCCCCGATACTCTCATTTACCTGTTGAATAATACAAAATTGAAAAACATGGCCTTGATAGCTAGCAACATTTTTGGGAAGTGCATTAGCTAAATTCAATTTCCTTATTGCATACTGATGTTTATACACTCTTTCCTTAAATGATCTCTCCGTCTTGCCAACATAATAGGCAGGACACTGTTTACATGTGGCTAAGTAAACAACCTTTTTGGTGTTGCAATTAAACCAGCTTTTGATTTTGCCCTTGTACCCCTTATTTCAAAATGTTCACCCACATACATATGACAGCATAAATTGCATATTCCACATTTTTCATACCAAACTGTGTAATATTTCAGTTAATAGTATTTTAAAATTGAAGGCGCTAGGCAGGTAAATGTATGGTTATAGTAAGTATATTAATGTTTGTTTTTTGTTAATTAACATTCATTACTTTTATTAATTTTTGTAATGTAATGTGATATTAATGTTGATATATTTAATTAGTCTTCAGTTTAACCAGGTGAACATCACATTTTATGAGTATATAATGTGTAGTGATGGTTTATAATGGTTGGGACATATATTCAATGAAGATGATATTATGGCAATGTAGGTGATTTAGCATGTATATGTCTTTAAGAAATGGCTGTTTTTACCATTTCCAGTTTTTTAATTTTTTGACGGACTTGTAAACAGCATTTAAGGTTTGTTTTTTATTCAGCAGAATGTCTGAAGAAGTTTGATATTTTATTAAATGAAAGCGCTAACATTGTAAAATAAAAATCGGGTTTTAGTAAGCCCTGTACTGCGCTGTTTCATTATTGTTATTAACTTGGTCATATTTTACATTTTTCATCATTCTGAGGTTTGAGGAATTTCAGCACAGCTTATGGAGCTTAATGACTTCTCGCAACAGCTATTTAATCAAGAGGAACCAAACAATCAAATTGGCAACTTAACGGCCTTAATACAAAGATTAATGCAACGGGTTGAAGGGCTGGCTAATGCGGTTAATGCTATTCAGAGCAACATGAATTCCAATGGAATGCAGCAGCAAGAACCAAGTCCGCTTAATTTGGGACAAGAGCAACAACAGCTGCTGCAGGATGTGTCTCTTAATACTGAAAATATTCAGGCGATATGTTCTCAACATTCAATGCAGCACACAGTGAATGCTGAACATTCAACACAAGCCTTAGTAAATGGTCCTGGGTCTAATGGGTATGTTAACAATTTTAGTAACATTAATATTAGTAATGATGTAGTAATGATGTTTCCTGAAAACTCTCACCACTAAAAAAGATTGGCTGATGAAAGGCTATGACTTTGTGGGTAATGCGGTGAACAATACAAGTGCTGTTATAACTGTCGGATATAACCTTAACGAATTTGATAAAAAAACTGTTTAAGCTTAAGAAACTACAACTTGAAAATGCCTACCTTAGGGAATATATAGAGAATGGAATAGCACCTAAGGGTCTATGGATATGGTGTTATCCTACTGGGTTAATTGAGAATTCCCCGCTGCATAGTGATTTAATAGGCATGTTCGATCATCATGGGCTTGAATTTCTTGAGTTGCTTGTTAAGCATAATGGCAAGGACATTGATATGATGCTTGCTTAATTCAGCAAGCCTGAGACTGATTTATAGAATGACACTGCTTATGATAGGTATAAATATGAACAATAAAGAATTTACAGTAGTACTGAGAAAAAATTAGTTGAGTTAAAAGAAAGGAAAATCAAAAAATTAACAAGGGATATCAGCAGTACCAAAAAAGGCAGGCTTATACAAACCCACTGCATGCCACTCACTTCAGTAAAGATAAAAATGACCATTTTATGGGCATAAATCAGGAAATGAGTCAGCAAACAACAGCTAATAGCAACAGGGAGCAAACAGTACAACAGGGGTTATCGAACAGTAATTATGAACAAGATTTTCCCAAGTTGAGATGCTCAGAGAGACTGAAGGATAAGTATAACAGAAGTTATAACAACTATGATTTTTCTAACAACCAGGATTTTTACTCGCCATTGAGAAGGAACCAGAGGAGAGGCAGGTTTCGTGGACAAACAAGATGACAAGAGGTGGTTACCAGTATATGAGGAATAAGTGGACTTCATCAATAATGAGTATCACAATAATGTGGACATTTTTAATGAAACCTATGTAACAAAACCTATTATTGTATTAAATGAAGCACAAGATTTCAAGGTTTATAATTTTTCTGATACCTATGTTGACAAAGAAGTGGCTAATGTATTAAGTAAGGGGTTATCTTTTGTTCCAACAAAAAGTTCTAATTTAGCAACAACATTAATAGATTTAAAAATATTTTTAAGGAAATTTAATTTTAAAATACTTTTTGATGAGAATACAGAACAAAATAAGAAATTTTATATCACCAGTACATATAACCCCCCCATCCGATTTTAGCTTTAAATGAAAAATATGTGAACTAGATATTAGACATTCATTAAGTAATAGAATTAGGAGTTTCAAAGATAATTTGACAAAACAGGAGAGGGAAAGTTTAGCATAGCTAGCACAGCAGAAAATCAGAATTATGAAACCGGATATGGGTGGGGGACTGCTGATAATGGATGTTTTGATTATAATAAAACATTAAATGTTTTACTTGAAATGGATACATATGAAGAGGTAACAAAAAAGCAGGTGATTACGGCCTATAGAAAAGTAAGTGGGTTATTGCAAGAAATGTTCTTGGAAAATAGAATTGATTTGGAATTATATAACTATTTGAACATGATATCACCTACTATACCAATTATATCTGGTACCCCAAACATACACAAGGGCATTAATAATCCTCCCTTTGGCCAATTGCGGATAGCTGTAATTCTATAACTTATGCTTGTGCAAAATATTTTGACAGTAAACTTAAAAATATATATAGAAAAGGAGCCACAAATCTGTAAAGATTCATGGCATTTTTTTGCACTTAATAAATTGGAAGCAATTTTCTGAAGATCTACTTTTTCTCACAGTAGACATTACAGATCTTTTTTCTGTCATACCACAACAGCTAGGTATTCAACAGATTGAGGAATATTTGCTGAACGAAGGTGTCCCACAGTTAGAAGTCAACTTGTATGTTGATTTACTTGGTATACTGTTATCTAACAATTATATATATTTGATGGGAGTTATCTCCAGTAGATAGGAGTGGCAATGGGATCACCATATGGTACGATTTTTGCAAACTTAGTCATGGCATCCTGGGAAAAACAATTCATTATGAATAATAATGAATATGGCAGGTATATAAATATGTATGTACGATATCTTGATGATATTCTTATTTCATGGACAGGTAGCTTACAGATATTGGAGGAATTAGTGAATTTTATTAATGGTACTACACATTTTTAAAGTTCACCCATGAAGTTAATACAGATGAAATTAATTACTTGGATGTAAATTTGAGGAAAGATAAGAAAAACAAGAGGTTGATATCTAGAATACATCGGAAACCAACATATTCCAATTCTTTTTTGCAATACCAAAGTGCACACCCGATGTACAATAGAAGAGTGGTAGTAAAAGGTAAGTTTGTTCAGGCTGCCAGAATGGTCAGTTTAGATTTTGACTTTGAAGATGAATGTCACAAGTTGATAACATGTTTTTGGAAAGAGGGTATCCTCAAAAAGTGTTGAATGAACTGTATGCTAAGGTCAAATATAAAAGGCAGAATGGGTACTTTATTCCTATCGTTAATAATGTTAACAATAACATTGTTATGGAATGAAATAAAAGTAAATGTGACCACTTGATGTCTTTTATCACAACATTTACTATGGATTATTATGAGATTAGAGTTATATTATTGAAGAACTAGGTGGTTATTGAAGACAGGCAAGTAAAAGAAAAATTAAAAACTGGGTTTAAAATTGTGGCAAGAAAAGGCACTAGTTTGAAAAACTTGACTGAAATTAATAGGATACAACAAAATATTGGACAGTTTGGTATGAAAAAATATGGAATGTGCAATTCTTGCTGTCATATGTATATAGGTGAACATTTTGAAATAAGGGGTACAAGGTACAAAATAAAAGGCCAGTGTAACTGCAACACCAAAAAGGTTGTTTACTTAGCCACATGTAAACATTGTCCTGCCTTTTATGTTGGCAGGAAGGAGAGATCATTTAAGGAAAGAGTGTATGAACATCAGTATGCAATAAGGAAACTGAATTTAGCTAATGCACTTCCCAAAAATGTTGCTAGCTATCAAGACCATGTTTTTCAATTTTGTGTTATTCAACAGGTAAATGAGAGTATTGGGGGGTCCATGGTCTTTACAATCAGAAAGAAGTGAATTAATATAGGACATGCTGCTAAATTCTTATGTATGGCCAGGGCTTAATGAATATTGCTCAGTCAATAGTATTTTAAAATTGAAGGTGCTAGGCAGGTAAATTTATGGTTATATTAAGTATATTAATGTTTATTTTTTGTTACTTAATATTTGTTAGTTTTATTAATTTATGTAATGTAATGTGATATTAATGTTGATATATTTAATTAGTCTTCAGTTTAACCAGGTGAACATCACATTTTATAAGTATATAATGTGTAGTGATGGTTTATAATGGTTGGCATGTATATTCAATGAAGATGATATTATGGCAATGTAGGTGATTTAGCATGTATATGTCTTTAAGAATGAGCTGCATTTACCATTTTTCAGTTTTTGAATTTTTGGCGGAGTTGTAAACAGTATTTAAGGTTTGGTTTTCATTTGGCAGAATGTCTGAAGAAGTTTGATATTTTATTAAACAAAAGCACTAACATTGTAAAATAAAAATTGGGTTTTAGTAAGCCCCATGAAATGCCGTTTCATTATTGCTATTTAGTCTGTCATATTTTACGTTTTTCATCGTACTGTTAGAGATAGTAATTACTTTATCATGTGTGTACCATTGCTTGTAGTGTATATTAAATTTTCCCTGGATTTCTTAAAATAATTATTATTCCCCTGAGACCTACCACTACCCATTTTATGTTGTAGCAAATAGCTCCAGAATTGAATACTATACATGTACTCTCCCAGTCTTCCCTATCTTTTGACTGGTATTACTTCTTACTTTATCCTTCACCATATTTTGGTATATTCTATCCTTCATCTTATGTCAGTGACTCATTTGCAAATGACACTCTTTCCAATTACGCAACCACTGTTCAACAATTATAGCCAAATCCACTATATTTTTACAAAACATCTTCCCACATGCAGAGTTCTACAAGCAGCAGAGAGCAAAAGAGAGACTTTAACAGATTATAAGTATTTTTTCTCTACCTTCCTACCAGCGACTATATAGTCTCGCCGAAAAGCGAGTTTTCTAACTATCTGAGTTCTGCAAAGCATTGTTTTTCTGCATTTTTGTGTTTGCACTTTAAAAGTCATTTTTTGCCTTGTTTAATTGTTGTAGGCTACACACTCAAGTGCGCTAGCCGATCTAAAGCATTTACTGCGTTTGTGTGCCTAGTTTTTGTTGTATAGAAAAAAAAAAAAACCCCAAAAAAATATCCTTGTTTCCCGCCTTTTCTGAGCTAGAATAGTCCAGTTTTCAGGTCTTGCTGAATTCTAGGCTGTGTTGCCCATAATCCTTACTTGGATAGGAGGAAGCTTCTCTGTTCACCAGTGAGAGTGGGGAGCTTTGAGCAGCCTATCTGTCCCTGGAGGAGTGGTCTCAGCCCAGTAACTAGTAGCTTATTGGCCATTTTGGGCCATTTCCTATCTCTTTCATACTTCCTGCCTTAAAACCCACTTTAGCGCGGATTTGAACATTTTTGCACATCGCACAATGCCGTTTAAGCAGATTTTAACTATTCCCGGCTCCACAAAGTCTGCTTTTCAATTTTTCCCTTAGAACTAGTCAAACTCGCAAAATAAGCACTCTACCTTCATTCTACAGCCCAGCACTTGCTCAAATTTCTCAGTAAGCACTAAGAGTTTAGCACTACACCCCCTTATACTATCCAGAAGTACAAGGCTCCCTATTCGTCCATTCCGGACAATCAATAAATCAGTTCTTTAAACCATCAAGGCATGCCCAAAGCACAGTTCAGTTATACTCTCCAGTCCAGCTGGTGAATCTGGGAATCCTGAGGCAATGTTACAATATATGATGCACACAGACAACCCTCTCCTCCTTCCAACAAACACAAATATATGTGAGAGATGCAACTATGCAGCCAAACTGGAGGCCGGACTCTCTCAACCCAAGACTGGCACAGTCAGTCAGGAGGAGAAGGAAACCACTGACACCACACAACCAGTCTCACATAGACAAATTGCACCAGCAAACAAGACACAAACTCACAAAAACATACTTGGAGGCTCTAAATAAAAATCTGCCAAAGCAACAGAGACCTCCAAAGCAGACATCCAAGCAACCACTACCCCACAACAACTTTCACGTATCACATACTTCACAAAGTCAGTGTGCCACGCAGTCGCAGCCCCCAAAGCTAAATAACACACCTAATACACTAGTAATTGGAGACTCTGTTGTCAGGCACACTGACGTCCCACTCACCAGACTGAACAAGGAAAAGGTCGCTGTAAGCTGCCTGTCAGGTGCCAGGATCCGCCACATAGAGCAAGCACTCAGGTCACTCCACAGCAGGTACCAATATGACTCTGTCATTGTCCATGTTGGTGTGAATGACCTGAGACGTACCTCCCTGGACTACATGAAAACAGACAGAGGAGATCTCTGATCATGTATCCCAGGCCAGTATGACCCTGACCCTGAGTAGCATCCTGCCCTCACCATGAATGATGCCACAGTATAAAGACAAAATGATCAGTTTTAACAATTGGCTAAGCTATTAGTGTCATTCAAAGGGGATCCAGTGACATGCTGAACAAGCCTAGATGCTTCGCCAGGGACGGCTTGCACTTGTCACCTTAGGCTTTCGAATACTGGCTAAGGCTCTTGCCACCCCCATAGTGCCATAGTGCCTTTTTTAGAGAAAGGCCCAAAAGACAAACTCACCTCCATAGACTATACCAGAAACAAAAAACTAAGGGTAATGCTACTCAGCACCAGAAGTCTAAACCTCAAGATGCATGCACTTGAGGCACTCCTCAGTATGGAGAAAATCAATATCTGTGCAGTAACAGAAACTTGGTTCAAGGCTCCAGAGAGCACCCCAGCACTACCAGGATTCAACTCATACCATTCTTTTTGGCCCCAGAACTCGGACCAAAATACTAAAGGTGGGGGAGTATCCATTTTCATCAAGGATACACACACCTCCAGGTTAGTGGCACTGCACGAGGCAGCGGAGACCATCCATGTGCAACTAACAGTAGGTAAAACTGCTTTTCAGTTTGTAGCCTGCTACAGATCACCCACTCTGTCTCAGGACCCCCACTCGGCATTCCTGAGAACATTGGAAAATATGAAGGTCTCACCAAACACCATGTTATTGGTAGATTTCAACTACCCAAACATCGACTGGGAAAACTACTCAAGTCCCAACTCTATGCCCAACAGTTCCTGGAGTTTATAAACTCAAATGCCATGGAACAACTGGTCACCACTCCCACAAGAGGGGACAACATATTGGACTTGGTCATCACCAACATGGGGGCTAAATGTTCCACACCAGAGGTAAACCCCTCGTTGGTAAGATCAGACCATAAACTAATCACAATGGACATCCACATCCCGAATCCACCCCCCAGCCAAGGAAACCACTGTGAAAATTTTCTCAAAAGCAAACTTCACACTCCTCAAGACCGAGGTGGAAAATTTCAAAGCCCCCGGGCAAATGGAAAATGCTACCCAAACCACAGAATCCTTTACAATTGCACTCTATGAGCACCTACAGGAATGCATGGATCGTGCCATCCCAAGTAAAACCAAGACTCACTCCTCCAAAAACTGGAGACCAGTCTGGTGGATCCCAGCCATAAATAAGCTATACAACAGAAGGAGGAAACTATTACATGAAAAGGCAAAATCCCAAAAAGGTAAGGCATCCCTAATCAGTATTAGCAAGAAGCTTTGATCCCTCATAAAATCATCAAAGGCTAGCTTTGAAAGAAAAATTGCCAAAGACTCTAAAGATAATCACAAGGCATTCTTTAGCAACGTCAAGAATCTGGGTGGCAACTCTCAGATATGCTCTGAGCTTGTGCAAAATGGCACAAAATACACTGAACCCACTGACATTGCCAACATCCTGGCGGACAGGTTCAGTGCAATCTTTACCCCCCCCCCAAAGAGCCAGTGTCTATCCCAGAAGAATGCAATCCCCCAGACATCACAGACAAACAGGTGAAAGCAGCCCTCTCCAAATTAAAAAAACACAGCATCAATGGAACCGGATGGTATCCCGGGCTGTGTCTTACACAAGCTCCAAAATTAACTAAACCCTCACATAAATTCACGGTTCCAACTCAACCTTACCACGGGTTATGTACCCAAAGAATGGCGTACAGCAACAGTGATCCCGCTCCACAATGTTTGCGCCACAACGGATCCAGGGAACTATCACCCTATAAGCCTGACTAGCCTGGTCTGCAAGGCTATGGAGCGCATCATCATGTATCTCATAAACAAAGACATTGGGAACCTCCAAACACTGGACCCTACCCAGTTTGGCTTTGTTAAGGGCAGATCTTGCCTCTTAAACCTAGTTGACTTCTTCAAAACAGTTACCAAAGCCATAGATGAGGGAAAGGTAGTCCACACAGCCTACCTGGACCTCGCAAAGGCCTTCGACACAATACCCCACTCTGGCATCATAAATAAGCTTACCAGCTTAAATATTAACCCATATGTCACAAGATGGGTTGCAAACCGGCTCAGGGATAGAACTCACATGGTCAGAATCGTGGGTGCCATGTCCGACTCTAAATCGGTTACAAGTGGCATCCCACAGGGCTCAGTCCTGGGACCCCTCTTGTTCGGTATATACTTCTCAGAGGTACAGGCAAACACGGGAGGACTGTGGCTTACCAAGTTTGCAGATGACTGCAAACTGGGAGCCATAATAGACTCTCCAGCTGACACAAGCGTCCTCCAGAAGGGCCTTAAGGAGATGGATACCTGGTGTCAAAACCATGGCCTCAAGCTAAATGCCAAAAAGTGCATAGTCATCCCCTTTGGAAAAAACAAAGTGCCCACAAACTACCACATAGGAGTTGGTCCACTAAGTACCGAAGAAGTAATTAGGGATCTGGGGACCCAAGTAGATAGTAACCTCTCCTTTGACAATCACATTGCCAAAGTGGTTAGAAAAACCTTCTATATAGCTCACCTAATCACAAAAGGGTTCACATCTAGATCAACAGAGGTCACTGTGCCCCTCTACTCATCGCTCATCAGGCCCATAATTGAGTACAATGCCCCATTTAGGATGTACCTTACCTGACACCTGCAACAGCTGGAGGGACCTCAAAAATACCTCACCAAGAGGATCGTGGGCCTCAAACAGATGCCCTATGCAGCTCGACTAAAGAAGCTCCAGCTCTACTCAGTTGCTTACCACCTACTCAGAGGCGATCTCTGCCTAACGTTCAAGGCCATATCTAACCCGGAATTGTTGGATATGCTCCACCTCAAGAAAACCAAATCCATTAGAGCTACATGCTCCAGGGATTTAAACCTTAGCACAACAATAAACAGGACATGCTGGAGGGATAGATTCATATCCTAAAGGCTTCCCTTGCTCTGGAATAGAATCCCAGTCCATGTTAGGCAGAGCCCGTCGCTGACCCTCTTCAAGACAAATCTTGATGAGTGGATGGGAAATCGTAAATTTACTCCTGGGATCACTTCTATGGCCCTGCTGGACAGAAGCTCAGGAATCTAGTTTAAAAGGGAGGCGAAAGCCAACATGCTGGCTAGGCTTATAAATGCCCTAGGGCAGATAGCCTAGTACCTACCTATGAACCTATGTCTACCTTTGGCAAATTTAACCTGATTCATTTAGCAATACTAAAGACTACAACTTGGACTAGTATATGAACTAAGCCCTAATGCCCTCTATTTTTAAGCTAGTGATTCCTTGTTTTGCAATCCTGTTTTCTTTTAACATACTCTTACATAATTCCATGAATAAATATCAATTCTAGATGACTATAAGACCAGAGACTACATCATACTATATGCAAAATGTGAAGAACAGTCATAACAGTAACAACATGTATATACTTCCAGTCACTGTATTTAGTATATATCCCCCTTTTATCAATCACGTCTGTGTTTTCATTTTTTAAATTTAATATTGTTGTTTATTGTATTCAAAGTTATGTGTAACATCTAAACTAAGATACGCTGGAAATTCAGTCCTAGGAATTTCTCCAGATGTATTTTGACAATTACATTCTAATCATGAGACTTTCCTGAATTCTACAAACATGTCCAGATCTACTGGTAAGGTTTTATTTTATCTGTCATCATCTGCGTATAGATTAAAAATTGTTTTTCTTGTGTTTACCCACATTCTCAAAAGTGCCTCTCTGATCTTAATTGCCAGTTCTTCCTTCACCAAAAGGAAAACCAGTGGTGATGGGGACACCACTGTCTCATACCCCTGTATATACCTGCCCCTTACTTGATATGCCCTGCTGATCAAAACATTGAAACAAACTATCAAGCACACCTCTGAACTGTACAGATTTTTGTAGAATGTCCAGATTTTTGTCTCATATTTTTGGTCTGTTCCTCATAAAATTTGTGTTTTTTTTGGCAAATCATTGAAGACTGAAATCATTAAATAATACTAAATAATGACAGACATTTGAGTTTTAGACTTTATATCCTTCAGAAAATACATAATTATGCAAAACCTGTTATTCTAGAAACTTTCTAAGTTTATAGAAGTAATATTAAAATTCTTTCCCTACTCTTGGGCCTTTGTGCCCCCATTCTTCCTGGCTTGGTCCAGATTTCTTGCACTGAGAGGTTGAGAGATATGACTATCAGTCATGTTTCTTCTTCTGGGGGCCTCAGTTAAAAAGTGCCAATCCACTGTGTCAAATCCTTTTATACATCAAAGAGGAAAATGTCTGCTCTTTTATTTTCCTGTTGGCATATTTTTAAAAACCTAGCCAATGTCCACCAATTATCAGTACTTGGTATATGTTGAGTAAACCCATTCTGAACCTGAACAATAAGTATTAGCAGCAGATTATCAATTCATTTCGCCATTAGTTTGCACCAAAAATTGTATGTCTAGATTTAGCAATAATATAGGTCTATAACTGATTGGATTTGACATGATCTCCCTTGTCTTTTGGCAAAATGACCATCCTGGCATGTTCCACACATGGGCAGTATATTACAGTCCTTTATCACAATATATAGATAAGTCGAAGTTTCCATCAGATCCTCTCCACCCCATTTATAAAATCTGGAGGAGAAGACAGTCAGGCTGGCTCCTTTCCTGCCTTTCCATGATATAAATACCAGCTTCACTTCACATCATGTGACAGCTTTGCTTAGCTTTTCTTACTCTAAATAATTTATAGCTTTTATATCTAGCATAAAACTGAACCATTTCTCAACACTGGCTAGAACGTAAATATCATACACTCTTGTTTTGTAGTCCCTAAAATGTTTTAAATATCAGTCAAAACTGAGTAACTTCTCCCCTGTCATTTCTTATTCCTATCTATTGCTCTACTACTTTTCCTAAAATGACCAAGCTTTATATTCAGCATTTGCTTCCCCTTGGAGCAACTGGATATTAATCCTGCTCATATATTCAGCTTCCATCTGTGTGACAATTAACTTTTTTAATTCACATTTCAGACCATTTCTCTCTCTAATGATTTTGTCGTTCCTTCCCTCCTTGTGTTAATTATATTTGCAATATCTGCATTGTAGCCTCTTTTGCCATACATTTATTTTCATTTTATATATACCCTTACCTTCCTGAGCCATTATTTGGGCTCATAAAAATGCTTTCAATGCATCCCTGAAAACGTGCATCTGCACTTTCATCCTGCCATTGTAGGCAACTTGGATGTATTGGTCATCATGAGGCAATGCGGAAATTGTTTCATGTTTTCTGACAACTATCTAATTTTCAAACAATCTGATACACTACGGGAGAACTGCACTTATACATTGTCTCTGGAGACAAAGCTCTTAAATAATGTAACTGTAATTACCAAACAAGTTGACAGAAACACGCATACACACTATGCAGTTCCTGCTGTACACACCACAGAACAAAAACATAAACTCACAATTGTTGAGGCTCTTAAAAATAATTTGCCATAACTCAAACCTCAAAGGCCTCAAAGATGCTGTAATTGCAATAAGTAACCTCAGCATCCCCTAAAACGCATTACCAAGGCAACACATACCATGATACATTCAGCCTCAACTCACAATATCTCAACGATCAGCCCATAAGGCACACCACCACACAATCCAAGATTCTGGTCATAGGAGACTCCTTTGTGAAGTACACCAATGTCCCACTCACCAGGCAGAGCAAGGCAAGGGTTACAGTTAGCTACCTATCAGGGGCCAGAATCAGCCTGATCACACAAACACTCAGGTTATTAGACTACAACTAGTATTTATTTATTTATTTACTGACATTTGTTAACTGGGTTGGTCCAACTGGGCTTGTGGCCCATTTTCAGTGGAGACCTCAGGAGAAAAGCTCCATTAATAGACATTTACAGTATATTACAATGCTAAACAATTTTTGAGTTAATACAGATATGACAGAAAGGAAAAAAGGAGTCTATATACAAAGTAGAAAGCATACATAAAGCAAAAATCACACACAATATTTCACATGGAGAGTATATTTCAGTACAAAGTTTAAAAAAAAATATTTTCTTCTTCATAGTGTTTGAGTGAAATCAATATATGGCAGTTTACAAGGGGGTGTGCAAAGTGGTGGAGTAAAAACTGTCCATACAGAAGTAAATGACCTTTGACATAACTCGCTGGACTATATGAAGAGATACATGATAAAATTCATGGACTATGTGAACCAGGCTGATATATGCCTAGCACTGAACAGCATTCTACCTTTCTCCAAGGATGATGCGACAATACATGCAAAAATAATTGACTTTAATAATTAGATTCATTTTTGGTGTCATTCGATGGGGGTATAATATTTGTCAGCCTGGAATGATATGGTTGACAGATCATGCTGCTTTGCCAAGGATGGACTGCACCTGTACCCTCTAGGTTTTTGAATATTGACTAAAACTTTGTGCACCCACATTGTTCTTTTTTCAAGAATTGCCAGTCTGATAAACTGCCCAACATAACTGAGCCAACACAAGAAAAACTAAAGGTGATACTGTTCAATGTCACTTATGTCAGGGGTCTAAACAAAAACTCTACCAGAAAGCTCTCCTCAGTTTGAGTGTAAATGTCTGTAAAGTTATTGAAATGTGGTTTAAAGCCACAAAGATCACCCCAGCACAGCAGGCCTTTAATGCCTTCCACACATTTAACCCAGCTACTGCACAGAAAGGGACAAAAGGTGGAAGTTTCTAAATCTGCATCAAAAACAAACATACCTCAAGGCTAATCACCCAGTATAACAGACTTGAGCTTCTCTGCATACAACTCACCATAAGCCAAGTTCCATACCACATTGTTGCATGCTATAGTTCCCCTTCTATGACCCAGGAAACCAAAACTACTTACATAAATGAACTGGAGTCATTTTTCATTCTTTTAAGGTAGAAGTAGCCCCTCAAGGCTAAGGACAACCACAACACATTCTTTAGCTACGTCCAAAGCCTCAAAGGCACTACACAATAATGTGCTAAACTGACCGTAAATGCAACCACCGTTTCTGAGCCAGAAGATATAGTAAATCTACTGCCCAATAAATTCAGCTCCGGTTTTATCCCACTTACTCCCCCAGATACTTCTCAAAAAACACCCTCAACCATAGCCCCCACCAACTATTACTAGGTGATAAGTCCTCAACGCACCTTCTGAGGCTAAACACTCAGCTTCAGTGGAACCTGATAATATCCCAGGATGCTTCTTGGATAGCATGAAAGCTGACCTACTGTGCGCACTTGAAGTATTATTGAACTGTATCTTCCAAACTGGCCTCATAACAAATGAATGGAAAACTGCAACTCCCATCCATCTGCACACTGGCAGACCATCCGAAGACCCTGGAAGCTATTGACTGCTAAGCCTGAATCATCTCATATGTAAAGTCAAGAAAAGAATAATCAGACATAACAAAAAAGAGATTTGATCCAACCCAGTTTGGATTCGTCAAGGGCAGGTACATACTTATTCAACCTAGTGAACGTCTTCAAGGAGGTCACCAAAGCAATGGGGAATTGTAAATCTACCCATGGCCTGCCACCTATGTGCTAAACTTGTCCATGCTATACCACCTATATAATGAGTGCCATCATAACCTGTCATAAATTTAGGAAGTATGGCTCGGCCCTTTAGGGTCATTAGCCTGGTAATCCCCTATGAACAATCGGACCTATGAATTCTACCATATTATAGTCGTTATTGAATCTTCTTTATTATCATGTTTTGCTCTTTCCAGTTATTCTTGTTACCAGAAATCTTTTCTTCTCCGAGAGGTACATTTATGTTGAATCCAGTCCCAGCTACTCTGTTTATTCTTACTCTGTTTAAAAGTAAAATACATCTAAACTACTGCATTGTTCAAAATATATTTCTCCAGGATACTAATGTCATTTACTAAACTTAAATCCATATCAAACCTAAAAAAAAAATACACTTGTTTACTTCCTTGAATTGTGAAGATGGTTTCAAATTGTTTTATCATGGTGTGGATGGAAGGAGGGGTAATTGTGAGGTGATGTTCCAGGAAAAGTTAAAACAGGCACTGGGTGGCAGTGAAGAGTTACCAAATAGCTGGGTAACTACATCAGAGCTTGTAAGACAGATGGCTAGAAAGGTGCTTGGTGTGACATCTGGAAAGAGGAAGGAGGACAAGGAGACATGGTGGTGGAATGAAGAAGTACAGGAGAGTATACAGAGAAAGAGGATGGCGAAGAAGATGTGGGATTGTCAAAGAGATGAAGAAAGTAGACGAGAGTATGAGGAGATGAGGTGCATGGCAAAGAGAGGTGGTGAAGGCTAAGGATAAGGCGTATGAAGAGTTGTATGAAAGGTTGGACTCTAAGGAGCCAGAAAATGACCTGTACCGCTTGGCTAGACAGAGGGACTGAGCTAGTAAAGATGTGCAGCAGGTAAAGGTGATAAAGGATAATTAGAGAAACATACTCACAAGCGAGGAGAGTGTGTTGAGCAGATGGAAAGAGTACTTTGAGGGGTTGGTGAATGAAGAGAATGAGAGGGAGAGAAGGTTGGATGATGTGTGGATAGTGAATCATGAAGTGCAGTGGATTAGCAAGGAGGAAGTAAGGATGGCTATGAAGAGGATGAAGAATGGAAAGGCTGTTGGTCCAGATGACATACCTGTGGAAGCATGGAGGTGTTTAGGTGAAATGGCAGTGGCGTTTTTAACTAGATCGTTTAATGAAATCTTGGAAAGTGAGAGGATGCCCGAGGAATGGAGAAAAAGTGTTTTGGTACCGATTTTTAAGAATAAGAGTGATGTGCAGAGCTGTAGCAACTACAGAGAGATTAAACTGATCAGTCACAGCATGAAGTTATGGAAAGAGTAGTGGAAGCTAGGTTAAGAAGGGAGGTGATGATTAGTGATCAGCAGTATGGTTTCATGCCAGGAAAGAGCACTACAGATGCAATGTTTGCTCTGAGAGTGTTGATGGAGAAGTACAGAGAGGTCAGAAGGAGTTGCATTGTGTCTTTGTGGATTTAGAGAAAGCATATGACAGGGTGCCAGAGAGGAGTTGTGGTATTGTATGAGGAAGTCGGGAGCGTCAAAGTAGTATGTAAGAGTGGTACAGGATATGTACGAGGGTAGTGTGACAGCAGTGAGGTCTGCAGTGGGAGTGACGGATGCGTTTAAGGTGGAGGTGGGATTACATCAAGGATCAGCTCTGAACCCTTTCTTATTTGCAATGGTGATGGACAGGTTGACAGACGAGATCAGACAGGAGTCTCCATGGACTATGATGTTTGCAGATTACACTGTGATCTGTAGTGAGAGTAGGGAACAGGTGCAGGAGATCCAGGAGAGGTGGAGATATGCTCTAGAGAGATGAATGAAGGTCAGCAGGGCTAAGACAGAATATATGTGTGTGAATGAGAGGGAGGATAGAGGAATGGTGAGGATGCAGGAAGTAGAGGTGGGGAAGGTGGATGAGTTTAAGTACTTGGGATCAACAGTTCAGAGTAATGGTGAGTGTGGAAGAGAGGTGAAGAAGAGAGTACAGGCAGAATGGAGTGGGTGGAGAAGAGTGTCAGGAGTGATTTGTGACAGACGAGTACCAGTAAGAGTGAAAGGGAAGGTCTACAAGAGGGTAGTGAGACCAGCTATGTTATATGGGTTGGAGACAGTGGCACTGACAAAAAGGCAGGAGTCAGAGCTTGACGTGGCAGAGTTGAAGATGTTAAGATTTGCACTGGGTGTGATGAGGATGGACAGGATTAGGAATAAGTATATTAGAGGGTCAGCCCAGGTTGGAAGGTTTGGAGACAAAGCCAGAGAGGCAAGATTACATTGATTTGGACATGTGCTGAGGAGGGATACAGAGTATATTGGGAAAAAGATGCTAAGGATGAAGCTGCCAGGTAACAGGAAAAGAGGAAGGCCTAAGATAAGGTTTATGGATGTGGTGAGAGAGGACATGCAGGTGGTTGGTGTGACAGAGCAAGATGCAGAGGACAGGAAGAAATGGAAACAGTTGAACTGCTGTGGCACCCCCTAATGGGAGCAGCTAAAAGATAAAGAAGATAGTCATTTTTATCTCCCACTACCCTACCTTTCTATATCTGTCTGGCACAATTACTATTACCTTTTTGTAGACAGTTTCAAACTCTTATGAAAGAGTATGGCTATCCAATCCCCCCACCACTACCACAGCTTTGTGGTTAGTACAAACATTTGGGAAATATTTCAGTTTTAATCTGAGTGGATCTTTTTTTAATTTTATTTCCAACAGTAAGATTACTTGTGTCAGAGCCCTTCAAAATATCATCTTACTTTAGTTTGGTTGAGTACATCCCCAATATTAAAAGTAATGAATCTAACCACCCTTTCTTGGTCCCTTTTCATGACTTGTCTGCCTGCAAATAAATGTGTAAACCCTGATTCTTTTTCAGTTTTCCTCAAGTTTATGCTAAAATACTGTTCCCTAGGCTGAGGCCCTCCCATTTGTCATAGCTAAAAGAAAGCCTAGGCCCATTTATAACAAGATCAAGCAGTTAAAGTTTTTCTAGCAGCCCCTGAATAGATTTCAATTTACAATAACATTATTCCCTTGTGTGAAGGCTGCCAACCCAGCTACTGGAATTTTGTAAATAGTTCTGTGTTACTTGTGAATAGTAATGTGGTTTGTATGCTTGTCTTATAAATGTAAACAAAATGTATGTTATGTACTGAGCTTCAAGAATATAACCCCAGTGTACCCTACTGGAAAAGAACAGAAATGTATATACCTGTGCAAATGTATGTTTTCATGGTAGAAATTGGAACATACAGAGTTAACTTGCAAAACTCTTGAGGAAAATAAGTTGAAATTGCTTACGACTGTGCTATAAAGTTAGTTAATGCAAAGAGACACAATGTCTACAGATAGAGGATTCTTTCTATTGTCTGGAAACAGAATTAATTACAGGTTTCAAAGGTAAAAATATTTAACTGTTTTACAACTTCCAGTTACAGGCAAAACTTCTAAGAGATAAGTATTTTTGACCAAGAAGTGCCAAATAACTATGTCATCCAGCTAACCCAGCAGTAATGTGTATTATTAATTTAAGAATTGTCTCTCAGAGAATGTCTGTGCATTTTGTATTTTATCTTTGGATCTGTAAACTTCTATTCAGCACTTGCATTTGCCTGGTTCTGTAAGTAAGATTTCGGTACAGTATGTCTCTTAGAGATACATAAGAATATAGTAAGAGTAGTTTAAATGTTTTCTGTATTTATGTTAGAAAGACATGCGGCTGGAGCATTTCTCCCTGGGCCTCCGCTGAAAAATTGCTTTGTTCCAAGTTGGACTTTCCCGGTTAACAAATGTTAAATAAAATAAATAAATAAATAAATAAATAAATAAAATTTGAGACTGTCCTGCAATGTTTTAAAATATTTCATGTGATTCTTAACTTTGTTGCAACTGTGTTGAGTTATTGAATATTGTATTGTGCTTTTATTATTTATTACTAAATATATTTACACATTTTAATTGTGACTGGTTTGTTTAGAGATATTTAAGCTCTTAGAGTACTTGCATATGTATTTGATGACACTGTATGGGCCACTCCTAAATAGTCTTAAAAGTTTTGGTCACACTTACCATTTGGATAACAGTAACATCACACAGTAGAACTGGTCACCCTTTGATAAGGGCCTTATAGTAGCTGATAAGTAGAGCTGGTTGGAGGCAGTGATTACTACCTTATAGTCTGGGCAGAAAGGGGCATAGCTAGTAAACCTGTGTCAGCCTTCCCCAGGAGTGCCTGTGTGTTTGTATATAAATCAAATCTCAAAGTGTTTGTGTGTCAGCTACTTGAGCAGGGAGATGAAGCACTGGTTGGACAGAGAGAGTGCTGGAGGTTTTTGCTTGAACACTCAGCTGAGATCTTAACCCTATAGCTGTACCAGTGGGGAGTCTTATTGGGGATCTGGAGAGAGAGGGAGAAACCAGCCCCAGACTGACTGTGATCTCTGTGTGCTCTTAAGGGAAATTGTACTTTACTGTGTGTGTACTTGCCATCTTCCCGATGTGCACGTCCCTCACTGGTGTTAGTGGTGAGGATTGAGGCTCCTTGATTACTGGGCCAGTGCAGGGGCATCATACCATGTATCACTGTATACACAGTGATTCTTATTTTACAGACATCCCCTACAACAAATTTAATAAACAGTGCAACCCACAGAAACAAACCTTTTAAACATACTTTTGAACTTCCACATTTTCAAGCTATAATTTAAAATCATAAAATTATGTTCAGAAAAATATAGCAAAAAATAATGAAAAATCTAATACTGACACAACTTAGGTGGATGTAAAAGATTGCATGGTACATATCAAAAAGATTTCAGAAAACTTTCTAGTGCCCCGGCCAAATTTCTCCTGGTTGGTGTGAACACTACCTTGGGTTTCCTGTGAAAAGTGTCCATTGCCCTACTGGGACTAACTTGGTCAACAAAGTGTAACTAAAATAAAACCAAACTAAAATAAAATAAATAAAATATTTAAGAATATATATTAATTTTAATTAGTGCAAAATGATTTCCACATGCTGTCATTTGAATAAACATATTAAGACTCCATGCTTAAAGCCTCATTACATGAGTAGTACATGGATTCTGTAACCTAGCTGTTATGTCTCTGCATGCCACTAATTTACATAACCACCTCCACAGAAGCCATTGACATTACCAACCTTAGCATCTTATATCTTTGCTCATCTACTGATAATATACTCCACCAACTAGCTGCTCCTCATATACTGAGGTTTTCTGTATTAGGTCTCATGCTTTCATGCTCCTTTAATTACATTGATGTATAAACTGCCTCTCCAGTGGTGTACAGGGATAAAGACCTGACTGCACCCCAGGCAACCTGGGTTCAATTAGCAGCTCAGGTGACTGACAGAGCCACAGGGAGGGTTAGGCGTAGCCATCCTAGGATGCGTGAGCAGTCCCGTGGGTGTACAGTGACGATCCCTGGTTGAGGCTGAAGATGGCACATGGTAGGCATGCCTAAAGGGGGGAATTGGGTAGAGATATGGAGGAGCTGCCGCAGAGGTGAAGTGATATGCACACCCACCCCCCAGGCATACCACTGGGACCACGGTGGGGAGGTGGATAGGTGGATAGGTCACAAGCACCCCCCCAGAGAGAAAGTTAAGCTAGTCAAGGCCTCAGTGTCATCATTCCACTACTGGCCCCAGCCTACCAGATTAAGTTTGGGGGGTGCAAGAAAGACAACTATCAGACTTGGCATGGACAGGTGCCAGCAAGCTGTGCCACTAAACACAAAGAACAGGAGGGTGCAAAAATGCAAAAAAATATTCCATTATCTGTACATGCATCTGCTTTAGTCTACATGCATCAGGATGAGAAGGAATACTTATATAAATGAAAAATGGACAAGAGTCGATAGGTAAACAAATGCAGGAAAACCGTGGTCAATAAATTGTTTCTTCATTAAACGTTTTATTTCTCTGAGATGTCTTTTTGAGAAATCTTCTACAAATTGTAAGCTAATGCTATACCATAGCACTTGCTTTTCTATCTACTTATCCCTACAATACAGACCTTTATTTTGAATAAACTTGTAGTCAGTAAGACATGTCTTGGTGCTGTGAATTCTGCCTTCCTCTTTCCAAATTCGATGTATTATGGCAGTGTTTAATTTCAGATGGCAGGGTTAGTGTATCTCTCCTGTGGCTAGCTAACCAATCATGCTGACCTAAGCTGCATTCTGGGAGGCAAATCATGTATACTGAAGCACCATGACTGGTTTCCCAGGTCATTTCTATAATATTTGAAGTTGTTCCTTTAATTGCTGCATGATTTCTTTTTATCTATCTCTCTCTATCTTTAATACCTCATTCTGGGCATGCTGATTTCTCTAACAAATCAGATTCTGGAGTATTATTGTATTTATTTACTGAAATATGATTACCAGGAAAGTTCAACTGGGTAGGAGCCCATTTTCAGGGGAGACCTGGGGGGGAAAAGCTCCAAAGTATTATAAAACACTTTAAAAATAATTTAGCAGTGTATAAAAAGAATACAAAAAACAAATACAGTTTAAATAACAATATCAAATTAGACATGATAGGAAAACATTGATTAAGAATAGATAAAAGTTATATGGCAACAATTTAATAGTTAACATTTTAGCCAGTTTACAGAGATATTAAAGGTAAGTTAGTATAATACAAACAGGAATTGCAGCATGAAGTGAGATAAAAGCAGGCTTATTGTATATTTAGAGAGAAAGGCGGGAGAGAAATTGATAGAAGTAAGAAGTGACTGAAGAAGGGAAAGTAAGAATATGTGAGGTATGAATAGATAGGTATTTGTTCACATTTAGGGATATGGTTTATCTTGGTTTTGAGCAAGAACAGAGCTAGCGTTTGGTTAGGAAGTATTTCAGAATGGTTTTGAAGGATGGGAGGGAGGATACTGACCCAGTGGATATAGATAATGACTTCCAGGCCTTAGCACCATTGTATGAGTACAAACAGTGCCAAGTTCCTATGTTAACATTCATATTAAGGAATGTTTTGACATAGCCCACCATGTTGAGCATCAAAAGGGAGAGTTGCTCAAAAAGTTAACATCTTTTCTTCAGTAAATTAGTTTTTAAAGTGCTGCAGTAATAAATTCTGAAACTCGCACTCCAGCATGTCTTGGAATTCTTATTTTTGATTGGATGTCCCCTTTGGGAATTATTCTTACTGATTTACAGAGGAGCAACTCATAGCAGTAGGATTGTTACCAGGTACATTAGCCATATCGGTATTATATATCTGATACCATGTGCTTTTACAAAAAAGCATTTTAAATGATGTATTCACAACCTAATGATCGTCACAAACATGAAAACTATTACATGTTATTGTGCAAATATGTACGCTCCTTTTGTGTTTATTTCAGATATTTGGCTTAATCCCTTTTGAGTATTATGAGATTCACTTTTATTACTGTTAGTTTTACCTTTTCTTCTATTTGTACTAGCTAAACAATCACTCTGAATGTGCACAAGACATCCTTTTAATCAGACTCAATGTTTGTCTTGCTATAAGATTTTTTTTCAATGGACACGACTAGGAATTTTAATTAGTATTTTCTGGACCTGTGAACACAATCAAGCCAAATCTGTCCCATAGGAATCAGCTAGTGTTCTGAATACATCAAGATATTGCATGGAAACTTGTGTACCCTTTTAGGTAGTCACTATATTGGTTTCTGGACCACTATCCAACTTAAATGCAGTACTCAAGCTTTCAATCATCAACTCACTTTTGCTTCCCAAACGTCATCACTAGTATGAATAAACTGATTTTATTACTGCTTCATTCTAGTTTAGCTCTACAGTGCACATAAACATTTCTGCTGTCTTTTCCTTTCCCTTCAAATACATACAAATCTTGCTGAAGCACTTAGTTCTTATGTTTACACAACTTTAGCAAATCATTGTTACATCCCCATCTATCTTACATACTCAATTAATACCTTTACAATATACTTTCATGTGCTTATAGCCATATGGCTTACACTGGGTCTTTTGCCTGACCATTTATTACCTGCTGCTAATAATTTTCTTTATTCTGAAATTTATTTTTCTCTCATTTTCACTCAAAGCCTTCATTTTGCATACTTGCATTTTCTTATTTATGCTTTTAAAACGTATGCTTGATATCTCCCTCTCATTCTGTATAAATCAAACACTAAGATATCTCAAGCCAATTTTCCTTAATAGTCTGTACTGACTTAATACATTTTTATGTTGCACACAGTTCTCATCAGAATCTTGCATTTAGTGTTTCAGATCAGTCACATAATCATATACCTGTTCCTGTACTCCCTGAATTAAAAAAAAATGTGATGTTTTACATATTGTAAATTCTTTTCCTGCTCCCAGCAGGTCAGGAAACTTAGAAATATTGTCTCTCTATACATCGTTCAGGTTAAACGTGTTAAATGCTTTCTTTTCTTCATACTCTATAGATTTTTCTGACCTTCTGGGAAATCTGCTCTCGGTAACATGTTACAGCAGCTCAAACTTTTGAATCTAATATTTACAATTCTCTGACAAGTTTCTATGAATCTTCAAATACTGTGGCAACTATACTGCAGATATCTCAAGCCCAACATTTAAGAAACACAGCTAAAATGATAGTGGTTTAGTGGAAACTAAGAAGAAACAATATTTGTGATAGTGAGATTAATAAGTATATTCATCAAAATTATAGTCACTTTTACACTGAAATATATGTGAATATGGAAATGGAACTGCAATAAAGACTTTTATCACTAAAAATTAGACTAGTCTGCCACTGTGCATCTGTATTTGGCATGGTAGAAGTAACTGGTAATAAAAACAACATGAAGAGACCATGATTTCAGAGCAAATGAAAATGCAGTAGATGAAACCAAGCTAATGTAGCTATAATACAAGTTAATATGGCACCTCGGCATTCGTGAATATCTACTGCCAATCATTAGTGGACCGGAGTTCCGCTGTGGCGACCCCTAACCAGGAAAAAGCCGAAAGACAACAACAATATGTTACAGTGAAAAGCATAAAACAGTCACAACAAACAAGTAATTAGACATTAAGCATCAAGTGTGATGTATATTCAGCCAGAACTTTTATTGAATGGCAGAAAAGGAGAGTCACGGCTCTACTTTGGCCCATCGAAATTACATTTCAACGAAACGTAAGAATGCAAGCTATTTTTCGGGAAAGTGCACTTTTACCGAAATGCACTTTCGCGAAAAACAACTTAACCGAAAAAAATAAATAAAAAAACACAACACTAACCATATATATGCAGGGGGGCAAGCCCCCCCTGCATCCCCCATGTGGGGGGCACCACCCCACACTCCCCTGCTACTTTTATATTCTCACTCCGAGATCGCACTACAGTGAGGAAAAGGGAATATTCTCTTATCTCCGCTGTACCGCGATCCAAGCAACAGAAATGCATTTTAGCTAAATTCAGCTCGCCAAATTACGTTTCGGTAAAACGAATTTCATTGGGTTGAGGCAGACCCAGAGTCACATGGGAAAATTTATATTGCAACTCCTGGTAAGGTAATACATAGCATGTAATATTATAAACTTCATTTAACCTATACATGTGACACCAATACATAATCTTTCCCATTACAGAAAGTATTGTCTTTCCTATAAAATGACACACAAAGCCTTTTTTGCATAATTTTTGTTTTCAAGTTTAATATAATACCAATCCATACATATCGAGTCTTTATACTCGCTACATTTTATATATGTACATCACCATACCAGTCCGTTATACCATCCCTCTAGCATACTGGTGTGTAACATCTACGTCCGTCATACCATCCCTCTAGCATACTGCTGTGTAACATCTACATCCATTATACCATCCCTCTAGCATACTGCTGTGTAACATCTACGTCCGTTATACCATCCCTCTAGCAGACTGCTGTGTAACATCTACACCATGTTTAATAGGCTGAACATAATGATTTTGTCTCATATAAAATGCTCATACATTCTATTCGCACTTCATGCCATCACAATCTTATCCTTACCATTACAATTCCTCCATGTCTTCTTTAACTCCCTCATCTCTTTTTCCCATCCCATCATTTTGGTATAATCATTTTCCTATTTCATCACCTTCCCTTCTACATTAATTTGTAAACACTACTTTCTTACTCAACCCTTTATGTGCTTCTTATCCCTATTTTTTACAGTTTTCTACATCCATTGTTGCACCATATACAGCTTCTACCCCTTGTTGTTTTTCTTTTGATCCATCCCACTGTACAAACCAATTCCACTCCCCTGTTCCTATCCCAACTGGCCATATTCTCTTCTTCCCCACATAAACACTTCCAGCTTCACTACACTGCCTTCCTATATACCTTTTCCAAGTTAACCCTTGTCTTGTTTCACTTCCACTACACTTCCTCACTAGCTCATCACATGTGCAAATTTTGTGCTTATACTCCCTACATCTGTAACACCTTGCATATACCCACTCCTCTCCTCTCTCTGACACTTGGCACTCAACCATTTGTGGAATAAATACCTCTGTCTTAGTCTCCTCAAAACTGTTTCCATCTTCCATACATCTCTTCTTGTGGAATAAATACCTCTGTCTTACTCCCCTCAAAACTGTTCCCATCTTCCGTACAGCTCTTCTTTTATAACTGCACTTTCTTTAGTAAAGGCAATTGATTTTTCCTTATTTTCTCCTGCAGTTCCTAGAATGCACCAACATTTGTATATGTCATCCCAATTTACTTTTGACCCACTCATTCTTAAGTAGCACCTCCCCATATTAAAATGTTCATTAGAAGTCTCCAATCCCCTACAGATGCTCTTCCCTTTACTATGTCAGTTTGGTCCATGCTTATAACCTCTGAAGATACATCTTCCAATTAAGCTCTATAAAGCATCATCTCAACTTCCCCCAGTAACCTTGGGACCACTGTAGTCACCTTTCAATGATAGCCTGCGGTCAGGGTTCATACTACATGAATGGAGAACTGTAATGGTCATCTCTCTGCACAAGGGTGGGTCACCTATGAATTCCTGAAACTACAGACCAAAACGTCAGACTAGTCTGATATGAAAAGCCATATAAAGAATTATCATGGAAATGATAATTAATGACATGGGAAACCATTAGACACTTGAGCCATCCCAGTTCAGTTTCATTAAAGGAAGAACATACCTACTCAGCCTAGTAGACTTCTTTCAGATGGTCAACAAGGCAATGGATGAGCGCAGAATAGTGCATACTGCCTACCTTGATATGGCCAAGATATCTGACACAGTAACACACATGGGCATTATAAACAAACTCACAGAGTTGGTCATAAACCCCTATGTTACATGTTGGATAGCCAACTGGCTCTCAGATAGGACCCAAGAAGATAGGATAAGGGAGTTCACCTCCACAAAGAGACATGTCAGTAGCAGAGTCCATCAGTGTTCTATGCTGGGTCTACTCCTTTTTGCCATCTACATTTCAGAAGCCAATGCTGGTGTTAAGGGCCTCTGGCTAATCAAGGATTCTGATGGCTGCAAACTAGGAGTAGTCAAAGAATCCCCCAAGATACTAACATCCACCAAGAAGGGCTAGTGCAGACAAATAGTGGTACCAGAGGAATGGTTTAAAACTCAGTGCCAAGAAATGCATAACAGTATACTATGGAAAGTTGGCTACCTCAGGAAACTACCTCATTGACCAAACACCCCTAAGAGTGAACCAAGTAGCAAGGAATTTGGAGACATATGTAGATTACAACCTGGCTTTCAACCAACATGTTTCTAAGGTAGTACGGAAATAATTCTATGTTGCTCAATTTGTAAACAAGGGTATAACATCCAGGACCAAGGAAGTCATTGTTCTGTTGGATTTGGCCCTCTTTAGACCCATCTTTGAGTATAATGCCCCTTTGGAATGTACATCACAAGGCACATGCAACAACTGGAATGTTCACAGAGGTTCATGTCAAAAAGAAGACAGGGCATAAATAACACTTCAAATCCCTATCCCTACACTCTGTCTGCTATAGACCGTTGACAGGCGAGCTATGCCTGGCATGCAAGGCATCCTTGAATCCCACTCTGATGGACCTTTTACATATCTTCAAAACAAATACTATCAGAACTACCCAATCTAAAGACTTAAATGTTGCATGTGACATAAATAGGACTTGTTGGAAAGACAGGTATGTGTGTCAGAGAATACCTCTTCTATGGAACAAGATTCTCATCCAACTAATTCCTAACCATATTCAAGTGTAAACTGGACCAGTGGATGGGGAATTGGAAAGTCAGCCTTGGTGAGCCACCTATGTCTCAAATGGACAGAGGCAGCCTATAAATACTTGACCAACCATGCACTAACTTACAAATAACCATTAAAATATACACCATAAAATAACCTTTAGGGCACTAAAAGACTTACTGGATGCATGTGTGAATCTTAGCTACACTTAAGGGCTCTTGTCTTTATTAGCCTAGTATATACCTATGAACCTATTCTGCCTGTCTCTATAATCTCATTAAATACTAACCCAATTATAGGCCCATCAGCCTAACTGTTCTGATCAGCAAGGCCATTGACATATTATCATGGACCTTATAAACAAGGACATTGGCAACCTCCAAACACTTGATCCCACACAGTTTGATTTTGCCGAAGGGAGATCATGCCTGTTAAACTTGGTCACCTTCTTTGAAACAGTGACCAAAGCCATGGATGATGGCAAGACAGTGCACACCACCTACCTTGACCTAGCCAAAGCCTTTGACACTATTCCCCACTCAGGCATAATAGATAAACTCTCCCAGCTAGGCATCAACCCATATGTTACCAGATGTGTAGCTAACTGGCTCACAGTGAGAACCCACTCAGTCAAAATAGCGGACACCACCTCTAGTAGTAGACAAGTAACAAGCGGCATACCCCAAGGATCAGTCTGGGGGCCTCTGCTGTTAGGGATATACTTTTCTGAGGTGCAAGCCAAAACCAGTGGTCTGTGGCTGACCAAGTCTGCAGATGACTGCAAGCTGGGCATTGTCATAAATTCCCCTAGTGATGTGAACATCCTCCAAGAGGGCCTTAACCAAACTAATGACTAGTGCCAGAAGCATGGCCTCAAACTGAATGCCATGAAATGCATCATTATCCCCTTTGGGGAAAATGGTTTCCCCATTAATTATCACATTAATAACATTGTGCTAAGCACACAATCAGTCATGAGGGACTTGGGCACCCAGGTTGATAGCAACCTGACTTTTGACCACCATGTTGCCTCTGTTGTATGGAAGGCTTTCTGCATGGCCCACTTCATAAGTAAGTGTATTTCATCCAGGAACAAGGAGGTCATAACATCCATGTACTCTTCCCTTATAAGGCCCATTATCGAGTACAATGCCCCTTTGGCATGTATCTTGCCAAGCATATGCAGCCGTTGGAGAGACCACAGAGGTACCTCACCAGGAAAATCGGGGGTCTCAAACACCTATCCTATACATAGGCTATATATAGGCTAAAAGCCCTGTTTCTCTACTTAGTCCTGTACAGACTGCTCAGAGCTGGCCTGCATCTAGCATACAATGTGTCTCAGACTCAGCCTTGATGGATTTGCTGCATATCCCTAAGTCAGACTCCACTCACGCAAACCACACGCAAGGTCTCAGCATGATCTGTGACATTAATAGAACTTGTTGGTTGGATAGATTTGTCTCCCAATGACTCCCCCATCTGTGAAACAGACTTACTCTCCATGACAAGCAGAGTACCTTACAAGCTTGTTTAAGAGAAACCTGGATGACTGGATGGGAAACAGAAAATATAACCTTGGGATCCCACCTGTGTCCCTGCTGGACAGGGAAAACAGGTGTTAATTTTGTGGGAACATGGGTGAAATTCTTGGCTAGGCTTATAACGGCCTCTGGGCCAATAGCTTAGTATCATCCTATGAACCTAAATGCCTTAATTAATACCCCCACCTCTAGTCTTACTGCTTTATAACAGTCAATCCAAAAACCGCCTGGCCCTCCTGCCTTTCTTCCTTTCATAAGTCAAACTGTTATCACTACCTCCTCCACTCCTACTTATTTGCTAAATACTACCCTCCTGCCTTTAACCTAAAGACTGCTTATTTCAGACACACACTTATATAACTCTGAATAAAACATCTCGCTCTAAAAAATCTTCATTCCTTTATTAGTGCCCAGCTTCCTATCACCCTCTGCCACATTACAAGTGTGTATACTTGCTTTTTTTTGTTCCTTTAATATCTCTACACCCATTTCACCACAAAGTCCCTCTCCTCTTCACCTTTGCTTTTATTGGAACCTCCACCAGCTGCACTGGTTTCTCCTTAAGTGTTTGGTTAACCTCCTTCCTTTCACCTTGTTCCAGCACCATCAGATCTCCCTGCTGCATACCAATGAACTTCTTTTTTAATTCCTTTATTGTCTTTTTTCTCCTCTTATTTATCCACACCATACCCCATCAGCTGTGGTCTCCAAGCTGTTTTTCACCTCTAAAATTCTTCTATTTTCTCCCCATTTTCTCTCCATTTATAATCCAGCCCAAAACATCTTATACCACCTCTTAAAGTCATTCTACTTGCCCTGGTTCCTTTTGTCTGCCTCCATTCTCCCTCCATCTAACTTCCTCTCCATTTTACCAACTTCCTTTCTATCACTACAATCATGTGATCCAAAATGCTGCTTTATAATTTTAATAACCCAACTCACCATGCTTACTCAGTTACCAAAAATTGGACTAAGCTACTCAGCTGTTTAAACTCATTCTTAGTTTTCCAAGTAAGAACTTACTGCCTCTCCCCCACCATCTCTTCCTTTAGTTTTCCATTATTTCAAGCTTCTGCATGTCCTATTTTATCACTTTCTGTTTCTTCTCATTAGATTCTATTTTACCATGTAACTTAGCCAGTTCTGCCTACAACAAAACATTTAAATCCCCCCCACTCTTCCTGTCACCCACCTTTCTATATTGCTCTGCAACTCTTACAGAATTAGTCAACATTTCTGTGCAATGCCCATTAGGACCATAAGATTCCACTGCACCTTTTTTTTCTCTTATATCTCCCCATAGACCAGCATCTCCCCTCCCCCACTTCCCAACTGTCCTTTTGCAATCCCACCCTATACTTTAATAATAATCTTATGCCCACTACCCCCATTTTGCCATTACTACTCCTGCCATCTATATCTTACATAGCTCCTCACTGCTTCAACTAAGCTCATGTGAACCTTCTATATCCACCCTCGCTCCATGTGAACATTCTATATCCACCCTCTCTCCATGTGAACCTTCTATATCCACCCTCGCTCCATGTGAACATTCTATATCCACCCTCTCTCCATGTGAACATTCTATATCCACCCTCTCTCCATGTGAACATTCTATATCCACCCTCGCTCCATGTGAACATTCTATATCCACCCTCGCTCCATGTGAACATTCTATATCCACCCTCGCTCCATGTGAACATTCTATATCCACCCTCGCTCCATGTGAACATTCTATATCCACCCTCGCTCCATGTGAACCTTCTATATCCACCCTCGCTCCATGTGAACATTCTATATCCACCCTCGCTCCATGTGAACCTTCTATATCCACCCTCGCTCCATGTGAACATTCTATATCCACCCTCGCTCCATGTGAACATTCTATATCCACCCTCGCTCCATGTGAACCTTCTATATCCACCCTCGCTCCATGTGAACCTTCTATATCCACCCTCGCTCCATGTGAACATTCTATATCCACCCTCGCTCCATGTGAACATTCTATATCCACCCTCGCTCCATGTGAACCTTCTATATCCACCCTCGCTCCATGTGAACATTCTATATCCACCCTCGCTCCATGTGAACATTCTATATCCACCCTCGCTCCATGTGAACATTCTATATCCACCCTCTCCCATGCCAATTTCAGTATTACCTCTTCCCCACTGATACCGTTATTCAGCCCTCTCTTATTCCAAGTCACTATCCTAATACTCCCCTAACCTCTCTCAAAATTTCCCAGTGGTCTCCTGGAGCTAAATCTTCTGAACAATTAGGTGTGATTCATTCATCACATTAAGTCTTTTTTACTAAAGGCAATTTAGGCCACTGCAAGGGTGTGCAGCTCAACTCAGCAGCTTGGTCCAAATAGTGCTTCCTAAGCCCTTCTGCCCCATCTTATACCCCCCACACTCTGCACATATTCCCTTCTAACTATCATCACTGCTGGTGTGACACACCATATACCCCCACCTTCTCCAGATATTCCCTTCTAACTATCATCCCTGCTGGTGTGACACATCTTATCCCCCCACCCACTCCACATATTCCCTTCTGTCATCCCTGCTGGTGTGACACATCTTATCCCCCCACCCACTCCACATATTCCCTTCTAACTATCATCACTGCTGGTGTGACACATCTTATCCCCCCACCCTCTCCACATACTTCCTTCTAACTGTCATCACTGCTGATGTGACACATCTTATTCCCCACCCTCTCCACATACTCCCTTCTAACTATCATCACTGCTGGTGTGACACATCTTATCCCCCCACCCTCTCCACATACTCCCTTCTAACTATCATCACTGCTGGTGTGACACATCTTATCCCCCCACCCTCTCCACATACTCCCTTCTAACTGTCATCACTGCTGGTGTGATACATCTTATCCCCCCACCCTCTCCACATACTCCCTTCTAACTATCATCACTGCTGGTGTGACACATCTTATCCCCACCCTCTCCACATACCCTTCTAAACTATCATCACTGCTGGTGGTGTGACACATCCCCCCCCCCCTCCCTCTCCATACTCCCTTTCTAACTATCATCACTGCTGGTGTGACATCTCTCCCCCCCCCTCCCTCCCTCCTACTCTTCTAACTCTCTCTGCTGCTGCAGCACACATACATCCCCTCCCCACCCACATACACACTCCCTTCTAACCTGCTGGTGTGACACATCTTATCCCCCCACCCTCTCCACATACTCCCTTCTAACTGTCATCACTGCTGGTGTGACACATCTTATCCCCCCACCCTCTCCACATACTCCCTTCTAACTATCATCACTGCTGGTGTGACACATCTTATCCCCCCACCCTCTCCACATACTCCCTTCTAACTGTCATCACTGCTGGTGTGACACATCTTATCCCCCCACCCTCTCCACATACTCCCTTCTAACTGTCATCACTGCTGGTGTGATACATCTTATCCCCCCACCCTCTCCACATACTCCCTTCTAACTGTCATCACTGCTGGTGTTCTGTCATCACTGCTGGTGTTCTAACTGTCATCACTGCTGGTGTTCTAACTGTCATCACTGCTGGTGTTCTAACTATCATCACTGCTGGTGTTCTAACTGTCATCACTGCTGGTGTTCTAACTGTCATCACTGCTGGTGTTGTATCATCACTACTGGTGTGACAACTCTCCCTCCATACTCATACTACTACTTTACATACTGATCTAGTACTTCTGTTATGGTCGCTGTTCTATTTCAGTGCAACTCCCCTGTGCTTATACAACATACAACCATTTTTAGAGAGGTAAGTAAAAACAGCATCACCTATAATAAACCCCAAACAAAAAAGTATAGATGGTTAAAACAGAAATGACTACAACATCTACCCAGTATCAATACATATATACATAAATACATTGCCACAATGCTCATTATATCACCCATTTTCAGTCACTTCCTTTAGTAATATGTATCTGGCCACCCTTCTCCTGTCCTCTTGTGCCACTATATTTTATTTAGCAATGACCCCAGTGAGAATTTACTTCTATCACAACTATCTTGGTAGTAAACAGAAATGATAGCTTGGAATATAGCAATAACTGACAAGCTTGGGTGTGGTATATTGAAGATTTACCCATGCTTGGTGTGGTTTATTAACAAGGGCAAAGCCTGAGTCATTTAAAAAAGCCAACCATGGGTAAATCTTCAATATACCCCACCCAGGAGATGCTTATTGCTATTATACAATGACATTTAACAAAAAAAAATTACTTTTTGTTAAATAATGTCTTTGTATGATGGCTCTGTGGTGTTCTTCCACTTTCATTAGATATACTTCTGCTTTTTTTGATGTACTGTGCATGTGTATGGGACTTGCATTCCCACGCTTACACAGTACATCAGTGCTTTGGAAAGAAGCAACAGGTAAAGAAGGTCTCAGTTTCTCTTTTTTTTTTTAAACGCTTGAAATTTCAGCACTTTATAGGTACGAGAGAGAGAGAGAGGCAGGATGAAGAAAATACCAGGAAAATCAAGTATGTTTCTTTAGTTTTTAATAACATACCTGATTTTCTTAGTATTTTCTCTATCCTGTCTCTCTCGTATCTCGTGACTGTCTGGATTTCTAATTTTATTATTATTTTTTCACGGTGAAAAGAATTAAAAAAATTATAGCAAATATTATTGGAAGAAACTCCAGGCAACCGGACCTTTTTCCATCGATATATGCCCGATTTACAACAGGCATGCTGGTTGGGCTGACCAATCATCATGCAAGTTTTCGAATGTTAATGGCCAGTCATTGTATAATATCAGTTATATAACATAAACTTTAAAACTGACACCTTATGTATACTATATAATAGAATCAAAGAATGTGCAAGGCATCTGATCATGTGTTCTTTTATGCCATAGTAGTAGGCACCCTTTGACCTTATATCATTTATAAGGAGTGATGGGCCAGATGTACCTGAGGTGAATTTATGAATATGCATCCACCTGTCTAATTCCTTCTTAAAGGAAGATAGTTTGTCACATTATTTGATTTGTAGAGGATATTAATTTCAGAGAAGGGGTGGTAACTGTGTGACAAATCTTGATTTATTTATTTGCTGAAACAGGTTCAAATCGCTGATTCTATTTTTCACAGGACTGTTTATTCTGTTGAGAAATTAGGGGTCTTGGACAGCCAGATCCCAAATGACCCATGAAGCAAGGTACAGCTTCCCTGTAAGGATTGTATAGGACACTGAATGCAGAGACAAGGCCTCCAGCCTCTCTTAATACAGCAGGTCTTTAGTTCAATGATTTTTTTGTCAGAAACCTTTAGGTTCACTCTAATGGTTTGATATATCAAAAGAGGCATTATGTTCTATGATGGGTTTGATCAATGGGAATATAGAGGGTCAGGACTTCTATGGACTTAGAAAGAGCACCCTTTGTAATAATCTGTGCCAAAAGAAAGATTACATGACTACTGTTGCAACATGGTGGTCAGAGGAGAAGGATATATCTGTCCATGTTCCAAGATCTCTCAGGACATTTTCATTTTGAAGTATGGCATATACTAAAGCATGACCTGAGTGGAGGGATTGTTTGACAAATGCAACAATATTGTATTTACATCATTTAGGTTTAGGCCATTTTCAGTGCACCGGCTATTAACAGGTGCAAGGTCACTTTGCAGCTTCAGCATATCAGAAGGGAATTAAAGTACAACATCCAGTTTACAACTGTCAGCAGACTTGGTTAAGCAAAGTTCTTCATTTGGAGGTCAAAGAAGTACCTCCCAAATAGCAAGAGTCATAGCATAGAGGCCTGAAGTAGCCTACTAGTCAGTTTCAAGCTGTCTGAGAACATGTCTGCCACATTCACAGTATGGGTTCGGTCCCTCATTTCATTTACCCTCCATTTAAATCCACAGGGATCAGTCACAGATTCAGCTTGTTAATAATGTTGACATTTGATATAGTATCAAACACTTTGGCAAGTAAAGGTATGCTTTATGGACAACATGACCACTGTCTACTACTTACGTTACCCTCTGAAACCATACTCATTAGACAGGCTGTACCCTTAACAAAGCTGAATTGTTAGGAATAAAGTCTTATAAGGTGTTTTTATATTGAAGTTTATTAAGTCTGTTATGACCCATGCCATGGACTTACAGATGAAGCTCATCAGGCTGATGGGTCTGCAATATCCAGTAATGGGACTGCCCTTGTGAAAAGGCAGCACCATTATTGTGCAACAAACATTTGGGCAAAGTCAGTAGATACACTTGGTGGAACAGCTGTAGTAGCAGGTTTCCCCAGTGCATGTTTGGTGTTCATTAGGTAGTCTAGCATGTTATCAGGTCCATTGAAGATGTATTTTTTGTTTGTTTTGGAATGTACTTTTAGAGATGTTCTTTTGTGACCATGAAGGATTTAGGTCCTTAGGTATATGTGGTTTTGGTACTGATATCTCTGAGGAGAATATAGCATTGAATTTGTTTGCCAGTACATTTGCAATATTCACTGGAACAGAGTAGGTAGTATCATTTTGTATGAGTTCAGAGCAATGTTGGGTGTTATTTCTTAACTTCCTGACATAAGTAAAGAAGGATTTGTAATTATCCTTAACTTCTGAGGTTACCCTGAGTTCACTGGAAGCCTTAGTTTTCCTGGTGGTGTTTCTCAGTATGTTAGATATCCTTTTGATGTTAACCTTGATTTGTGGGTGTTTACTTTTTGCCATATTTTCTAATGAACTTTTCTTCTCTTATTGTATTGTTCCATATTCATGCGTATAGACCACTAGGCTAGCTTGCTCTTTTCTTCCCCTTTTTATTCAGTTTCGGTAGGGACTGACAGGTTTATACAGCTTTCTAGTTGAGAAAACTACTAACCATGTCTACATTTTGGGAGTCTCGGTTATATTTCAACTTAGACTTCATTAAAGAATTGTAGGATGTTTGAGCATTTGAAGTATTTGAGAAATGTGAAATTTGCCAAAGCTGATCTAGGGATTTTGAAACAGAAGGTTACCAATTTGTACACATACTTGATGAGGAAAGGTATACCTGTGGTATAGTACATACAGTTGCAACATTAGTAATGTCCAGGTCAAGAACATTTTGATTACTAGCAGTTTCTTTGCTTATCTGATCCAAGGAATTCTTCCTAATGAAATCAAGGAATTTTTGGGCATTGACTAGATTTGAGGTGCATGGCTCACAGTTTATTGGCAGATAGTGCCTCCCAGGATGAAGGAATTTTTGTTTATATGAAGTTTATCCAGTGTATTTAAGAAATGGATATGGTTTTGTTGGTCATTAAGGAGGCCCTGTAGAATGTTATGATCTGGAAGTTGATTTTATTTTGTCTGAGTTGAATCTCAGTTTCATTTTGTGGGTTTCTGGGAATCAGTCTTGAGGTAATATGTTTTTTTTTTTTAGATATGGATATTCTGTCACAGCATTCATCTGGTCTAAAAGGCATGGTACAGTACACAACCCTGGCATATTTTTTATCCTTTGTTGACCAGATTAGTCCCACTAGGTTAGTAGCCTCTTTTAGGGGAGACCTGAGGTGCTGTTTATAGTATTAGGAGGAATTTGGCCAGGGCAATGGGGAGCATCTCCTACTCTTTTTATTTGGTGCCATGGGATCTTTGACATCCACTTGAGCTACGTCAAGTCAAACAGATGGGGCCTCGGTTTAAGATCTCATTTGAAGAACAACACACTCAGGAATGCAGCACCCCCCTTATGCTACACTGCAGGGTCAACTGATCTACCTGGTGTTGGAATAAAACCTACACACTCCTGCAACAAAGGTGAGTCTGCTACCTGTTGCACCACTGATACGGAACAGATGAGGTCATTTCTGCATTCATAAACCAGGGTTCAGTAATAATGCAGACATGGATGAGTTCCACATTCAGGAGGGCTTCAAGGTCAGACAATTTGCTATTTAGGTATCTAGCATCAAACATCACCACACTGATATTGCTGAGTGCTTTATTTATTATGTTTTAGTTTGGAAGACTCAGTAGCTGGATTCTACCTAAAAAGGCACCAGAGAGGCAGTAATGTATTTAGCTATTATGTGGAAGCCTTGGAATAAGCGGTACAAGGCATCCTTAGCAAAACAAATAGGCCTGTGTATCAATTCATCACATTCTGACGCATACTGTGTCTCACCCCTACAACACCAGTTACTAAGCTAATTATTGAAATCTATCAATTTTCCTTGTACCTCGTAATCATTTTTGTTGAAGATATGACTCCACTCAATGCCAGTGCCATTCCTGCATTTAGGGCATACGTGAAGAGCTTGGAAATGTTTTCTGTATTTCCATTAGGGTTTTGCACACCTGATCATTTACACCCACACAGACCACCAATATGCCATAGTCATATTTGTTCATTGAAAGAGTCATAAGAGTCATTCAGACATCAGAGATCTTGGCACCAGAAAGGCAAATCACCATCACCTTATTTTTATCCAGCCTTCTGACAGTAGAATATGTGTGTCCTACTGTGGAATCACCAGTACATTATGGTTAGTGGGTTAACTCTACTTGGTTTGGAGCAATTCTTTTCCTAGTGACACTTGATTGTGGATGTGACAGCATGTGTTGTGGTATACAATTTCTACTAACAGCTGGTTCTTGTTTGACCTTGGAGATTTAGGCAATACATTTTTACAACCTCAGCATATGATAATATTCCACGTATTAATGTAGATAGGTGTGGTGCTCACTGCTGCCTCCATCTTATTTAAATGCTTGTATCTCTCACAGAAAGTTTGTGACGAGTCCACAATCCATGAATGTAAAAACTGTGTGGAAATAAGACTTATCTGAACAACATAAAAGACTTATCTGTTCTTTTGTAGTACAATAGTTAAATATCAGAGTTATTCTGCTAAGGTGGAAGCAGCTCATAGTAACTTAACTTGGTCCTAAATAATAAGGTAACACCTTTAGCACTGCTTGTAAATAAGTACAGGTCTGGTTGAGCTTAATAAGAGTAACACTTCAAACTGCCTGCATCTATCGGGTGCAGGTTTGTACAGCTTAGTGCAATATAGTTGAGCTAAGAATTTAAACAAATCAATGGCAAAAACAGCTTTTAAACAGGCTTTGTCTCTGCCAAATAATGCTAGCTTTCCAGAAATAGCAGCTGTTTATCTTCTCTCATAAAATAGTCACTTCTATATCTCAGACTGCCTACACTCCTGCCTAAAGCATTGCTCTATCAGTAACTAGGCTGTAAATAGCAGAATTGAGGGAAAACATCTGAAGGAAGCAATACAATTAATGACAAATTAATTTCGGTGACTGCACGATTCAATGCTTAATTACCAGCAAAGAAAATGAAATAAGTTATCAAAAACTCATTTAAATGCTAGTAAATGGCAGAAACAGTTAAAGTGAGGGAAAGTAGTAGATTTAGTACAGGAAAGCAAAACAGCAAGTAGGTATTCAGTCAGGCAACTATTCAAATTCCTCAGTTTCAGGAAAGAGAACAAAACAAAATAAGGAAAACTTGTTTAAATAACACTAACAACTGCACAAATCAATAAGTGGCATTAGCAACACAAGAAATAATACCCACTTTCCTGACTGTTGTCCTTAAAGCAAGACCAAAGATCCAATTTTAGCTTTGCCAACATGTGCACTGTGATTAGCCCTCTGAGTCTTGTAGAAAAGACAGCAAAGAAATCTCAGTCTGAACAATATAAATGAGCTAAGAATTTAAACAGACCAATGAAAAAACAGCTTTTGGTTCCAGCCATAATGCTAGCTTTACAGAACTGGCAGCTTCTTATCCCCTCTCCCAGAATAGTCACCACTATTTGTTAGACTACCTACATACCAGGCTAACAGTGTGCTGTACCAGTAACTAAAGTATAAACAGAAGAAAGAGGGAAAACAACAGATTAAAAACAGGGAACAATACCGTTATTAATGAAATCAGGTAATTGTACAATTCAATACTTAATTAACAACTAGGAAAATGAAACAGGTCATTAAAATGTGTTTAAATGCTATTAAAATGTAGAAACAGTTAAAATGGAGGGAAAACAGTAGACTTAGTATGAAACAACACAGCAATTCAAGAATTCCTTCAAGCAAATGTATAAATACAATGTTTCATTTTCAAAAAGGAAAATGAAATGAAATGAAATAAGGAAACATTTTTTTAACTAAAAAACTAAAGAAGTCAATAGCTGGCAATACTTGCAGAAGAATCAATGGTGTTTTCCTCATATCTCATATCTCCAGCCATTAGACCTTAACATACTGATCTAATAAAAAGAAAACCATTATCTATATCTATTTACTTGAAAACCTCTAATACTCTATGTGCCTCTCTGAAACAGGCCAAATTCCAAATGTAGTAAAATAGAGAGCTTATTCCCATAATTAACAATGTAAAAGACATACACAACTGTTTGTTAGCAAGTCTTTTATGAGTATTTGAGTATCACTTGGCCAGCACCCCATACAAATGTAACAGAACTGAAATGTTTACTCCTTCTCACATCTCAACAATCAAGAAATACTAACAAATTTCATCTTTTGTGTACCATCTTCTTTGGCCGTTCCTCCTGTTTAGCAATCCCCATATCTACTTTAAAACTCTTCTCTAACAACCCAGTATATACATCTCAAAAGTAAAAAGAATTGGAAAACTAGAGAAACCATTATTTGATTTCTATGCATCTCCCTTCTTTCTGTCTCACCTGCATTTAACTTTTCAGTACTGGAATGTCAGTGTCTTAATTCCGCAGTAGATAACCAGGTGCAATCAGACATTTCCATCCAAAACTCATAGTACCATCTCCTTCCTTCTTTTTTTATTCCCTCACTTTATTTCTGTCATCTTGATTGGACCCTCCATGCCTTTCTGCTTACAGAGGAACCAGACAGGCCTCTATATCACCCCCCTCCCATCATGTCCTTTATTACCCACAGTCTTTTCTGTTCTCAGTCCTTTAAAGGGGATTTGTCTCTACACCCCATCTCTGATCCCTGTGCAGCTCCCTCCAGCATGCCTGGATACCACATTACTCACACTCTGACTTACATTATGCTAAATGACTTATTTCTTTGGGTTTGAATCATCAGACACACTATGCTTTTTTTCCCTGCCTGCCTTATCTGCCACATAGTTGAACAGCAACTGACCATCTTCTGAAACTCTTCTCACATAAAACCTTCCTTAACTCATACTCTCCAATTTCCCAACTTCAGGCCTTTCTGCAATACTGTCTGCATTTCAGTGTACTCAGTGTGAAAACCACAGGATTTGACTATTACGAGCCATAATTTACTGAATGTTCCCCTCATCAAATCCTGAGTGCTCTCTCTCTCTCTCTCTCTCTTTCTCCAGGGGTCAAAATAAGGGTACATTTTTAACAACCTTTTTACTCATTCTTGAACAAAGCTTCTGGGTCATGGCCCCTGGTTCCTTGTTAAAACTCCACCGCTCTGGCATTCTTTTGACACCCGTTCTCTTGCCTTACCTCCATTTTGCTTATTTCAAATCTTGGATCTTCCAGTTCCTCATATTGCTTCATTACTCTCACTTACAGCTTGTTTCACTTACAGCTTGTTTACAGTTAATTGTTGCTACCCTACCTCTCTCTTATACATTCACAGGCGTATACTAGGCTAACAACCATGGGGGCCTTTTTAAGCCTAACCATGCTGTGATGATATGGACTAGTACCAGCATAGCTAGCTAGAATTTTGTAAAGAATGATATCCTTTGACTATCAAACTGGTTTGCACAAATGTTTATGTTACAAATGTATTAGAACTGTACGGCATCTGAATATCAAACTGATTTGCACAAATGCTTCTGTTACAAAATGTATTAGAACTGTATGGTATTTGAGCATTTGAAGCATTTGAGAAATGTGAAATTTGCCAAAGCTGGATCCAGGGATTTTGAAACAGAAGGTTACCAATTTGTACACATACTTGATGAGGAAAGGTATACCTGTGGTATAGTACATACAGTTGCAACATTAGTAATGTCCAGGTCAAGAACATTTTGATTGCTAGCAGTTTCTTTTGTTTATCTGATCCAAGGAATTCTTCCTAATGAAAATCAAGGAATTTTTGGGCATTGACTAGGATTTGAGGTGCATGGCTCACAGTTTATTGGTAGGGATAGTGCCTCCCAGGATGAAGAAGGAATTTTGTTTATATTACTTTATCCAGTGTATTTAAGAGAAATGGATATGGTTTGTTGGTCATTAAGGAGGCCCCAGAATGTTAAGGATCTGAAGTTGATTTTATTTTGTCTTTGAGTTGAATCTCAGTTCTCATTTTGTGGGTTTCTGGGAATCAGTCTTGAGGTAATATGTTTTTTTTAAATATGGATATTCTGTCACAGCATTCATCTGGTCTAAAAGGCATGGTACAGTACACAACCTCCCTGGTATTATTTTTTTTATCCTTTGTTGACCAGATTAGTCCCACTAGGTTAGTAGCCTCTTTTAGGGGAGAGCTGAAGTGCTGTTTATAGTATTAGGAGGAATTTGGCCAGGGCAATGGGGAGCATCTCCTACTCTTTTTATTTGGTGCCATGGGATCTTTTACATCCACTTGAGCTACGTCAAGTCAAACAGATGGGGCCTCGGTTTAAGATCTCATTTGAAGAACAACACACTCAGGAATGCAGCACCCCCCCCTTATGCTACACTGCAGGGTCAACTGATCTACCTGGTGTTGGAATAAAACCTACACACTCCTGCAACAAAGGTGAGTCTGCTACCTGTTGCACCAGTGATACGGAACAGATGAGGTCATTTCTGCATTCATAAACCAGGGTTCAGTAATAATGCACACATGGATGTGTTCCACATTCAGGAGGGCTTCAAGGTCAGACAATTTGTTATTTAGGTATCTAGCATCAAACACCACCACACTGATATTGCTGAGTGTTTTATTTATTATGTTTTAGTTTGGAAGACTCAGTAGCTGGATTCTACCTAAAAAGGCACCAGAGAGGCAGTAATGTATTTAGCTATTATGTGGAAGCTTTGGAATAAGCGGTACAAGGCATCATTAGCAAAACAAATAGGCCTGTGTATCAATTCATCACATTCTGACACATACTGGGTCTCACCCCTACAACACCAGTTACTAAGCTAATTATTGAAATCTATCAATGTTTCCTTGTACCTCGTAATCATTTTTGTTGAAGATATGACTCCACTCAATGCCAGTGCCATTCCTGCATTTGGGGCATACGTGAAGAGCTTGGGAATGTTTTCTGTATTTCCATTCGGGTATTGCACACCTGATCATTTACACCCACACAGACCACCAATATGCCATAGTCATATTTGTTCATTGAAAGTGTCATAAGAGTCATTCAGACATCAGAGATCTTTGCACTGCAGCATCAACTGATCTACCTGGTGTTGGAATAAAACCTACACACTCCTGCAACAAAGGTGAGTCTGCTACCTGTTGCACCACTGATACGGAACAGATGAGGTCATTTCTGCATTCATAAACCAGGGTTCAGTAATAATGCACACATGGATGAGTTCCACATTCAGGAGGGCTTCAAGGTCAGACAATTTGTTATTTAGGTATCTAGCATCAAACATCACCACACTGATATTGCTGAGTGCTTTATTTATTATGTTTTAGTTTGGAAGACTCAGTAGCTGGATTCTACCTAAAAAGGCACCAGAGAGGCAGTAATGTATTTACCTATTATGTGGAAGCCTTGGAATAAGCGGTACAAGGCATCCTTAGCAAAACAAATAGGCCTGTGTATCAATTCATCACATTCTGACACATACTGTGTCTCACCCCTACAACACCAGTTACTAAGCTAATTATTGAAATCTATCAATTTTCCTTGTACCTCGTAATCATTTTTGTTGAAGATATGACTCCACTCAATGCCAGTGCCATTCCTGCATTTAGGGCATAATGTGAAGAGCTTGGAAATGTTTTCTGTATTTCCATTAGGGTTTTGCACACCTGATCATTTACACCCACACAGACCACCAATATGCCATAGTCATATTTGTTCATTGAAAGAGTCATAAGAGTCATTCAGACATCAGAGATCTTGGCACCAGAAAGGCAAATCACCATCACCTTATTTTTATCCAGCCTTCTGACAGTAGAATATGTGTGTCCTACTGTGGAATCACCAGTACATTATGGTTAGTGGGTTAACTCTACTTGGTTTGGAGCAATTCTTTTCCTAGTGACACTTGATTGTGGATGTGGCAGCATGTGTTGTGGTATACAATTTCTACTAACAGCTGGTTCTTGTTTGACCTTGGAGATTTAGGCAATATATTTTTACAACCTCAGCATATGATAATATTCCACGTATTAGTGTAGATAGGTGTGGTGCTCACTGCTGCCTCCAGCTTATTTAAATGTTTGTATCTCTCACAGAAAGTTTGTGATGAGTCCACAATCCACAAATGTAAAAACTGTGTGGAAATAAGACTTATCTGAACGACATAAAAGACTTATCTGTTCTTTTGTAGTACAATAGTTAAATATCAGAGTTATTCTGCTAAGGTGGAAGCAGCTTACAGTAACTTAACTTGGTCCTAAATAATAAGGTAACACCTTTAGCACTGCTTGTAAATAAGTACAGGTCTGGTTGAGCTTAATAGGAGTAACACTTCAAAGTGCCTGCATCTATCGGGTGCAGGTTTGTACAGCTTAGTGCAATATAGTTGAGCTAAGAATTTAAACAAATCAATGGCAAAAACAGCTTTTAAACAGGCTTTGTCTCTGCCAAATAATGCTAGCTTTCCAGAAATAGCAGCTGTTTATCTTCTCTCATAAAATAGTCACTTCTATATCTCAGACTGCCTACACTCCTGGCTAAAACATTGCTCTATCAGTAACTAGGCTGTAAATAGCAGAATGGAGGGAAAACATCTGAAGGAATTCATACAATTAATAAATTAATTTTGGTGACTGCACAATTCAATGCTTAATTACCAGCAAAGAAAATGAAATAAGTTATCAAAAACTCATTTAAATGCTAGTAAATGGCAGAAACAGTTAAAATGAGGGAAAGTAGTAGATTTAGGTTCATAGGTTCATACTAGGCTATCTGCCCTGGGGCAATTATAAGCCTAGCCCGATTCTGTATGGCTTACGCCACCCCTTGATTTGAGTATACTGTGCCCTTATCAAGGTTTAGTTTACTGTGCCTCTGTCCAATAGTGACACGGGAGTAATCCCTGGGACAAACCTACGATCCCCCATCCACCTATTGAGATTCTTCTTGAAGAGATTCAGTGAGGTGCTCTGCCTCACATGAACTGGAATTCTATTCCAGAGCGAAGGGAGCCTCTGGGTTATGAACCTGTCCCTCCAGCAAGTTCTATTTAATTCTGTGCTGAGGGTCAAGTCCCTCAAGCGTGTGGCTCTAAGGGATTTAGATTTACTGAGGTGGAGCATGTCCATTAATTCTGGATTTGACATAGCTTTGTATGTCAGGCATAGATCGCTTCAAGTAGGCAGTATGCAACTGAGTAGAGCTGGAGTTTTTTAACCGAGCAGCATATGGCATCTGTTTGAGACCCTTGATCCTCTTGGTGAGATACTTTTGGGGTCTTTCTAATTGCTGCAGGTGTCAGGTAAGGTACATGCCAAAAGCGGCATTGTATTCTATGATGGGCCTGATGAGGGATGAATAAAGGGGCACGATTACCTCTCTTGATCTAGATGTGAAACCCTTTGTGATGAGGTGGGCTATGTAGAAGGTCTTTCTAACCACTTTGGCAATGTGGTTTTCAAAGGAGAGATTGCTATCAACTTGGGTCCCCAGGTCCCTAATAACTTTCTCTGTACTTAATGGGTTTCCGCCTATGTGGTAATTTGTGGGCACATTGTTTTTGCCAAAGGCTATGACTATACATTTTTTGGCATTTAGCTTTAAACCATGGCACTGGCACCAGTTATCTGTCTCTGTGAGACCTTTTTGAAGGATATTTGTGTCAGCTAGAGAGTTGATTATGGCACCCAGTTTGCAGTCGTCTGCAAACTTGGTGAACCATAGTCCTCCCACATTTGCCTGTACCTCGGAAAAGTATATACCGAACAAGAGTGGTCCCAGGACAGAACCCTGTGGGACGCCACTTGTGACCGGTTTCGAGTCGGACATGGCTCCAGCAACTCTCACTCTGTGGGTTCTGTCTTTGAGCCAGTTTGCGACCCATCTTGTGACATAGGGGTTTATATTTAAGCTGGATAGCTTATCTATGATGCCCGAGTGGGGTATTGTGTCAAATGCCTTTGCAAGGTCCAGATAGGCTGTGTGGACTACCTTCCCTTCATCTATGGCTTTGGTGACTGTTTTGAAGAAGTCAACCAGGTTCAAAAGGCAGGATCTGCCCTTGACAAAGCTGAACTGGGTAGGATCTAGTGTCTGTAGGTCCCCAATGTCTTTGTTTATAAGCTCCATGATGATCCTCTCCATAGCCTTGCAGACTAAGCTAGTCAGGCTTATGGGGCGATAGTTTCCAGGGTCCATAGAGGCTCCACCTTTGTGGAGTGGGACCACTGTTACTGTACGCCATTCTGTGGGCACATATCCTGTAGTGAGGCTGAGATTGTATAGCTGTTTTATTTGAGGGATTAGTTCTTCTTGGAGTTCATGTAGGACGCAACCTGGGACGCCATCTGGTCCCATGGAAGCAGTGTTTTTTGCTTTGGAGAGGGCAGCCTTCACCTGAGCATCAGAGATGTTTGAGAGGCAGCCCTCTGATGGGATAGATACTTGCTCTTTTGGGGGGGAGGGGGTGGAGAAGTTTGCACTGAACCTGTCTGCCAGGATACTGGTGATGTCTGTGGGTTCAGTGTATTTTTTGTCATTTAGAATCAACTCAGAACAAGTCTGGGAGTTGCATCCCAGGTTTCTAACATAACTGAAAAAAAGCCTTATGATTGTCTTTGGTGTCCTGTGCAATTTTTCTCTCGAAGCTGGCCTTGGAGGATTTTATGAGGGATCGTAATTTTTTGCTAGTACTGATCAGAGATGCCTTCCCTATTAGGGATTTTGCTCTATCATGTAGTAGCTTCCTCCTTCTGTTGTACAGTTTATTTATGGCAGGGGTCCACCAGACTGGATGCCTGCCTTTGGATGATTGGGTCTTGGTTTTGTTTGGGATAGCATGATCCATGAATTCCTGGAGATGTCCATAGAATGCGTTTATATAGGATTCTGCAGTTTGGGCCGTAGTTTCCACTGGCCCTGGGGCCTTGAAGGATTCCACTTTGGTTTTGAGAAGTGAGAAGTTCGTTTTTGAGAAGTTGTTCACTGTGGTTTTCTGGGTTGGGGGTGGGGTCGGGATGTGGACATCCAGTGAAATTAATTTATGGTCTGATCTTACCAATGAGGGATATACTTCTGGTGTGGAGCATAGAGTCCCCATGTTGGTAATGATCAGGTCTAGTATGTTGTCCCCTCTTGTGGGAGTGGTGACTAGTTGTTCCATAGCATTTGAGTTTATAATTTCCAAGAACCTTTGGGCTAAGGTGCTGGGGCTTGAGTAGTGCTCCCAGTCAATGTTTGGGTAGTTGAAGTCGCCCAATATAATGGTGTTCGAGAGATCTTCATGTTCTCCAATGTTTTCAGGAAAGCCGAGTGTGATTCCTGACTTTGAGAGGTGGTCTGTAGGATGCTATAAACTGAAAAGCAGTCTTGCCCACTGTTAGTTGCACATGGATGGTCTCCGATACTGCGCAATGCCACTAACCTGGAGGTGTGGATATCCTTGATAAATATGGAAACTCCCTCCTTTGTGGTTCGGGTCCTGGTTTTGGGGCGAAAAAGCATGATATGAGGTATAGCCTGGTAGTGCTGGGGTGCGCTCTGGAGCCTTGAACCAGGTTTCTGTCACTGCACAGATATCGATGTTCTCCATACTGAGGAGAGCTTCGAGAAAGTGCATCTTGAGGTTAAGACTTCTGGCGTTTAGCAGCATTACCCTTAGTTTCTTGTTCCTTGTGCTGTCTATGGGGGTGGGTTTGACTTTTGAGCCTTGCCTAAAAAAGGCACTATGGGGGTGGCAAGAGCCTTTGCCAATATCCGAAAGCCCAGTGGTGACAGGTGCAAGCCATCCCTAGCAAAGTAACGTGGCTTGTCGAGCATGTCATCCCAGGCTGACAGACACTGGATCCCCTTTGAATGACACCAAAATTTTAGCCAATTGTTAAAATCGATCATTTTGTCTTTGTACTGTGGCATCATTCTAGGTGAGGGCAAAACAGCAAGTAGGTATTCAATCAGGCAACTATTCAAATTCCTCAGTTTCAGGAAGGAGAACAAAACAAAATAAGGAAAACTTGTTTAAATAACACTAACAACTGCAGAAATCAATAAGTGGCATTAGGAACACAAGAAATAATACCCACTTTCCTGACTGTTGTCCATAAAGCAAGACCAAAGCTCCAATTTTAGCTTTGCCAACATGTGCATTGTGATTAGCCCTCTGAGTCTTGTAGAAAAGACAGCAAAGAAATCTCAGACTGAACAATATAAATGAGCTAAGAATTTAAACAGACCAATGAAAAAACAGCTTTTGGCTCCAGCCATAATGCTAGCATTACAGAACTGGCAGCTTCTTATCCCCTCTCCCAGAATAGTCACCACTATTTGTTAGACTACCTACATACCAGGCTAACAGTGTGCTGTACCAGTAACTAAAGTATAAACAGAAGATAGAGGGAAAACAACAGATTAAAAACAGGGAACAATACCGTTATTAATGAAATCAGTCAGGTAATTGTACAATTCAACACTTAATTAACAACAAGGAAAATGAAACAGGTCATTAAAAATGTGTTTAAATGCTATTACAATGTAGAAACAGTTAAAATGGAGGGAAAACAGTAGACTTAGAGTGAAACAACACAGCAATTCAAGAATTCCTTCAAGCAAATGTATAAACACAATGTTTCATTTTCAACAAGGAAAATGAAATGAAATGAAATAAGAAAACATTTTTTAACTAAAAAACTAAAGAAGTCAATAGCTGGCAATACTTGCAGAAGAATCAATGGTGTTTTCCTCATATCTCATATCTCCAACCATTACACCTTAACATACTGATCTAATAAAAAGAAAACCATTATCTATATCTATTTACTTGAAAACCTCTAATACTCTATGTGCCTCTCTGAAACAGGCAAATTCCAAATGTAGTAAAATAGAGAGCTTATTCCCATAATTAACAATGTAAAAGACATACACAACTGTTTGTTAGCAAGTCTTTTATGAGTATTTGAGTGTCACTTGGCCAGCACCCCATACAAATGTAACAGAATTGAAATGTTTACCCCTTCTCACCTTCACACATCTCAACAATCAAGAAATACTAACAAATTTCATCTTTTGTGTACCATCTTCTTTGGCCGTTCCTCCTGTTTAGCAATCCCCATATCTACTTTAAAACTCTTCTCTAACAACCCAGTATATACATCTCAAAAGTAAAAAGAATTGGAAAACTAGAGAAACCATTATTTGATTTCTATGCATCTCCCTTCTTTCTGTCTCACCTGCATTTAACTTTTCAGTACTGGAATGTCAGTGTCTTAATTCTGCACTAGATAACCAGGTGCAATCAGACATTTCCATCCAAAACTCAGACTACCATCTCCTTCCTTCTTTTTTTATTCCCTCACTTTATTTCTGTCATCTTGATTGGGCCCTCCATGCCTCTCTGCTTACAGAGGAACCAGACAGGCCTCTATATCACCCCCCTTCCATCACGTCCTTTATTACCCACAGTCTTTTCTGTTCTCAGTCCTTTAAAGGGGATTTGTCTCTACACCCCATCTCTGATCCCTGTGCAGCTCCCTCCAGCATGCCTGGATACCACATTACTCACACTCTGACTTACATTATGCTAAATGACTTATTTCTTTGGGTTTGAATCATCAGACACACTATGCTTTTTTTCCCTGCCTGCCTTATCTGCCACATAGTTGAACAGCAACTGACCATCTTCTGAAACTCTTCTCACATAAAACCTTCCTTAACTCATACTCTCCAATTTCCCAACTTCAGGCCTTTCTGCAATACTGTCTGCATTTCAGTGTACTCAGTTTGAAAACCACAGGATTTGACTATTACGAGCCATAATTTACTGAATGTTCCCCTCATCAAATCCTGAGTGCTCTCTCTCTCTCTTTCTCCAGGGGTCAAAATAAGGGTACATTTTTAACAACCTTTTTACTCATTCTTGAACAAAGCTTCTGGGTCATGGCCCCCGGTTCCTTGTTAAAACTCCACTGCTCTGGCATTCTTTTCACACCTGTTCTCTTGCCTTACCTCCATTTTGCTTATTTCAGATCTTGGATCTTCCAGTTCCTCATATTGCTTCATTACTCTCACTTACAGCTTGTTTCACTTACAGCTTGTTTACAGTTAATTGTTGCTACCCTACCTCTCTCTTATACATTCACAGGCGTATACTAGGCTAACAACCATGGGGGCCTTTTTAAGCCTAACCATGCTGTGATGATATGGACTAGTACCAGCATAGCTAGCTGGAATTTTGTAAAGAATGATATCCTTTGACTATCAAACTGGTTTGCACAAATGTTTATGTTACAAATGTATTAGAACTGTACGGCATCTGAATATCAAACTGATTTGCACAAATGCTTCTGTTACAAAATGTATTAGAACTGTATGGTATTTGAATATCAAAATGTATTTATAAAGTTGCTAGTGTTGAAAGATGCATCAACAGTGAATCCTGCTGGACAGGAAGGAAATATACATGCAAGTAGTAACTGATTAAATGTATATACTGTAACAAAGAACACTAGAAGAGCAGAGGTTAACAGACTAGCTTACTTTAGGAAAAATAAGGGAAATGTAAATGAGCTGTTAAACCATCTAAATGGCATCCCACAGTGATCAATAGGACTGGAGATGGTAGGTCTGGAAGAAGCCATTGTTTAATAGCCTCTGTAAAGAAGAAGGAAAGTACTGTAATTATTTCATGGCTCAAGAGCACTGCCATGAACATTTAGTTGTATATTGCTGCAAGTCTATGCTAAATTCCTGTCTCAGTTTCAGGGGGGAGTGTGAGAGCAAGATTCAGATGACCAGATGCGATGTCATCTGGTAGCCAGCCTAGAGATGATATTTTATATGAGAGATAGATCTCAGTGCTCAGTTTTCTGTCTTGGACCTGACAACAAGAAGGACCATTCACCACATCATTTGCTTTGCTCTATTAAGTAAGAAGGGAATAGTAATCCTTCTAGATTCAGTCAGGAAAATTAACAAAGCTTATTATAGATATTGTTTTTCTTCATTTGTCTGAGTCTGTCCATCAATGTTATTTTCAATATTTACTGTGATTTGAACTCTGTGGTTTACTGTAAATATATATTCAGTATTTTCATGTTCTTTTATTATTTATTATTAAATATATTTACAACTTTTATTGTGGATGATCCTTTTAGAAAGTATTTAACCTTTGAGAGTGCTTGTATTTCCATTTGTTGACACTGTGTGAACCACTCCAGAATGCTTAGCTGTCTAGGTTAACTATTACCATTTGTATTAGTATTAATATTACACAGTATAATTGGACACCCTTTTTAAATGCCTTAGAGTAGCTGATCATGGAGTGTATGGGGCAGTGATAACTGCCTGATAGTCTGAGCAGAGGAGGAGGCACAGTAGGTAAATCTGTGCCAGCCTTTCCTAGGTGTGTATGTGTGTGTGTGTGTGTGTGTGTGTGTGTGTGTGTGTGTGTGTGTGTGTGTGTGTGTGTGTCTCTGCATGCACCTCAGCAACTTGTAGCAGGGACACAAAGCACTGGGTTCACAGAGAGGGTGCTGGAGGACTTGGCTTGGACACTCTGGCTAAGGACTTAACCTTATGGCTGTACCAGTGGGGAGTTTTATTAGGACCTGAAAAGATACAGATAGAGAGATCCAGACCCTGTAATGACTGTGTTCTCTGTGTGCTCTTAAGGGAATTTGTGCTTAATGCAGAGAGATCTGCATCTGGAAATACTGAGTGCGTCCATTTGTATTCCAAGTGCACATCCCTCTCCAGTGTCTGTGGTGAGAATTCAGTCTCCTTGATTACTGGCCCAGAGAGGGGTCATCTCACATGCATCCCAAATATCTGGCAAATTTAGGAACCTTAAGATTTTTCTAAAAGATATATGTAGGCTAGAGCTCAGGTAATCAAGCATTTAAAGCCTGCTTCTATCCATTAGATATTAGGCATAGGTGATGGACCAGAAGTGAATTTCCCAGTCCCCTATCAGTAGTTCAAGTTACATTTGAACTGGGTTAGGGAAGAACTCTGCTTCACATGGATGGGAAGCCTGTTCCAGAGAAGGGTTAGTGTGTGAAAAACATACCTGTCCCTCCAGCATGTCATATTTATATCACAAGCATGGTTTAAGTCCCTAGATCAGGTAATTATTATGCTGTTTGATCTGCAGATATGGAGAGGGTTCATCAGAGTGGGATCCAAGGATGCCTTGTATGCCAGGCATAGAGTGTCTCTCAAACATCTGTAGGAGACTGAGTACAAAGACAGAACTTTAAGGCAATCCATGTAGGACCTGTTGTTTATGCTGCCTGTATCCCTTTTTTGAGGAACCTCTGCAGAAATTCCAGTTGTTGCATGTGCCTGGTCAAGTACATACTGAAGGGGGTGTTATACTCTATGATTGCTCTGATGAGGGCCAACTACAATTGAACAATGACTTCCATGGACCTACGTACAATACCCTTGTTTATAAGTTGTGCAACATAGAATGATTTTGTTACTCTCCTAACCACATGATGGTTAGCCATGTCATGCATCTCCAAATCCCTGACTTCTAGGTCTACTCTTAAGGGCGTGTTATCAGAGTGATAGTTTCCAGGGGTTGCCAACTTCTCAAAGGATGCTTTTCTGGATTTCTTAGCATTGAGTTTTAGACTGTTGCTCTGGCACCTGTTATTTATCTGAGTCAGCCCTTCTTGGAGTATATTAGTTTCCTGGGGGGATTTTATGACTGCACCTAGCTTGCAATCATCTGCATACTTGGTCAGCCAGCGGCACTTGATGATGGCCTTGACTTCTGAGAAGAAGATGCCAAACAGGAGTGGACCCAGCACAGAGGGATACCACAAGTGACCAGCCTCTTCATAGAAGTGGACTCCCCTATCCTAACATATTGGGATCCTATCTGAGTGCTACCCAGCTATTCAGTAGATGACATAGGGGTTTATACCTAATTTTGAAACTTTGTCTACAATGCCTGAGTGGGTTATTTTATCAAATGCCTTGGCCAAGTCAGGGTATGTAGTATGCACTATTTTTCCCTCATTTATTGCTTTGGTGAGCTTCTCAGAAAAGCTAATCAGGTTGAGTAGGTATGACCTGCCCTTGACAAAACCAAATTGGTTTGGATGCAGTCTCTGAAGATTTTCTATGTTATTGGCAATCATTTCCATGATAATTCTTTCCATGGATCAGATTCTCCTCTAGTCTGCATATCACTCCAACTTTCTGCCACAAGGCCCATATGTCATTTGCAAGCACATTTAACACATAAGGCCCTTACTTGTTTAGATTGTATCTTTCAGACCTAACGTTTTCATCTGAGGTATTCTACAGTCTATATGCAGACGACCTGAAATTGGTAATCTGATTACATGTGTTACAGATAAGGCATGTCTGCAAAATAACTTGACTAAATTGATCATTTGAGCACAGGAGAATAATATGCTGATAAATACACCAAAAACTAAGCATATGAGATTTGGGAGACAAAGTGAAAGGTGAATATTTAATACAGCACACATTGATTGAAACTGTAGACTCATTTAAGGACCTGGGGATATGGGTAGATTCGGCTATGAGTTTTTCTAATCATGTCAACCAGTTGGTTAATGATAGTTATAGAACTAGAGGTTGTATTAAAATATTTATAAAGTCTAGGATATCAAAAATAATGAAGTCATTGTTTGTTAGTTAATTAGACCCAAACTTGAGTATGGAATAACAATACGGAAACCCTATAAAAAACAAGCATGAGTAAACTGGAAAGAGTACAGTGGAAATATACCAAGGACATCCATGGATGTGAAAATCTAAGTTATTATGAAAGACTAAAATATCTGAACTTGTACATTGTCTCTTACAGATATCTGATATGAGATCTTGTTCAGGTATATAGGGAATTTAGAGACAACTACCTCTGGGAATGTTTGAGGTTAACAAAAAGTACTAGAGAATCATCAGATAACCTATGTAGAAGGTTCTATAGGAATGAGAAGTGCACTAATTGGTTCTCTGACAAAGTAGCTGATGCTTGGAACAGACTACCAAATTGCATTAAAGCAAGTACTAGTTTAAAAATTTTTAAGAACAGCCTGGACACTTATGGGAACAAGTGTTTTGGTATATTGACAAGCTAGTAGGGCGTGCTTGAAATATTTGTATGAATGTATGTAGGTATGTATATATCTATGTAGGTATGTAGGCATGTATGTAGGTATGTAGGTATATAGGTATGTATGTATGTAGGTATGTAGGTGTGTATGTATACATATATGTATGTATGTATACATGTATGTATGTATATATGTATGTAGGTATGTATATATCTATGTAGGTATATAGGTATGTATGTATGTATGTAGGTGTGTATGTATACATGTATGTATGTATACATGCATGTATGTATGTATGTAACTTATTATCAGCCTCCAGTTTTCCTGGGTGCCACATTAATCATTTATTTTATCTTACATTGCACCACTTTCCAATGTCAAACTGGGCTGGCAGTGTCACAATCTCTTTTGCCCACTTTCCAGCCCCTCAAATACTGAATATTTTTCTTTTAACTATAAAATAACAACTCTATTACAACCCCTAGGCAGAGCTCCCAAACTGAAATAATTACATGATCATCGCCCTTCAGCATCTTCTGGCATTTTTGTTTTCCTCTGCTTCACGTGTGTTCGTCTTCTCTAGAGCAGTTCTTTTTGTGTTTGAATAATATCTCAAAACAATTTCGTTAAGAATGTTTTTCTCTAGATCTTTACAGCATATAGACCATCACATTTAAAATTCCCGGAGCAAGAGAAGCTTGCATATTAAAGTTTCTGTAGTGCTGCCTTCTTTCTGTTCTACTGGGGCAAGTAACCCATCAAATTCCTGGTCATCCATAGCTTAATGACCAGCTGGGGCTAATATGTCAAGAAAATGGACACCACTGGCTGACAAAAGAAGTGAAATGTGAGAGGACTCTACATCTATTTCGTTAACTTACTTCTCCTTTAGAAAATTATTTTACCACTATTTGCAGATAACGAATGTGCTTATTGTATTGTGTTTTAAAAAAGATAACGCAAACTACAAACTTCAGACAGTCAATAAAAATGTTACATTTTTTCAACAAATTCATGATTTAAGCTGCAATTTTCAGTAATGCCATTCTAACTGAATGGTCAGAACAGCCTGAGTGAGAACATTGTCAAAAATCCTCTCTGTAGGCAAAGAGTGAATTGTAGGATTGAGAAAGCTTAGTAGAAAAAAGAAAATCATGCCAGCATGGCCTCCTCACCTAGACATGTTGGAGTATAACAAATCACAAAGTTATAATCTCTTACAGACACATTATACAGACCAGGCATGTTACACATTTGTGGTCAGTATGTAAGTTTAGTAGCATTTTTAATGGCAACTGTATTTTGAGATTTGACACACACTTTTCTATTTCTGATGTAGCTGTTGAACCTGTTTATAATCAAACTGTTGTGGCACAACAAGGTAGTATATGAATTAACAGCTGGTGGTAAACAGTTTCAGATGCTTGGGGCTGATCAAGAAATCATACTTCTTATATTTGTGCATGTTGTTTTGGTCTATGATATATGAGTGGTATATTTTTCTATGCCCTGGTCACAGTCATTTCTGGGTGTCTAACAAAGCTAGATGTATTTGTATGGTGGTCAGCGTGTTGCATATGAACCATCCTTTCAAGAATTTAAACCAGTGGACTGAGCAGGCCTGTAGTTATGCATTATTTTTCTAGTCCCTTATCTGTGTGTAGATAAGATCCCACTTAATGTATCTACCTGTTGCTTTCTTAATTTATCTTCAGTGGACTCTTATCTGCTCTCATTGAATACATGCACACTTATGACATCTACAACTAGATGCAGACATTATGGGAGAAGGCCATCAGAAGAAGCACATTTATTGGCTTAATGCCTCTATCTGCTATCTTAACTGTTGAATTTGTTATTGCTGTCAATTTGAGACTGGTTTCATAATCCATGAGAACAGAGGTTCTTAAGGAAAGAGTAAACTTCTAGTATGTATTCCTTAAAGAATTTTTGAAGATCTTTGCTTCTTGACTTCAGTGGTGTTGGGGTCTGATCACCTTTTTCGTAATCATCTTTAATCCTTTTCCTATGGTCTTAAGGTAATCTTGCCATATAATTTTGTAGTTGCATTTAAGTAGCATTTCCTTTTTTGCCCAATAGCTACCTTACAGTTTATTTTTAAATATGCAGAGGTAGAGACTAGCCTCTAGTGGCTTTGTGGCACTGCTTCTGTGGTCAGACCCAGCCACGGTTAAGTATATTCACTTAGTATTACATTATAGAGCAGAATATACAGGATTATGATTAGGCTGCTGCTAATAACCAGCTTATTATATTTTTGAGAAATGAATGCCAAAAAATTCACCTTGGGATTGATCAATGGCGAGAACGCAATTAAAGGTTATGAATGGAGACCCGATCAGAATTCTTTTTTAATGGAGGGAGCCTTATCTGCTCCATGTACTAGTTAGTAAGCATTGTGTACTGCCAGCTTTCAAAGATATAAACACTTAGCAAACACTGTCGGAAAGAAAGTGCAACACTGTGAATTGTTTACACCTACATTGCTATGCCTCTCAACTGTCTAGATTTTTGGAGACTGTCCAGGTTTTTGCTTCATATATTTGGTTTACAGACACATCTCTGAGGACTGAAATCACAAAATAATGATATGCATTTGAGTTCCAGACTTTGTATTCTTCAGAAAATGCAGGCAAATACACATCCTGTTATTCTAGCTACTTTCTAAGTTTATAACAGGAAGTCGGGGGCATGTTACTAGTACGGACAGCAGGAAGAGACAAGTCTGTTTTTTTTTTATTTTCCTGCTGTCTTTGCTGGCCAGTACTGACAGATTTAAATGCTTAGTTTGAAACTGGTGCTTAACATTTGTTAAGATCGGGTCTCACGCTATAGTAGCACTTAACTAATTTGTCTTTTTTTGACTATCAGAGCATAATCATTGTACTCCATGCACTATAAGACAATTACAGAAATTAAGGAAGGTGTCTCTAAGTTGTTTTACTGTGTTTTCAAGAAGACCGTGTTAACTCATGGAAAACACTTGCTAAATTCATCATCTGATAAAGTATTTCAGTAAAACAAAAGTGCTTAATCTTGTAAATTTGTGGAATAAAACTGGGAAAAACTGCTAAAAGCACAAAAATTGTCAAACAGTGCATAAAACCAAAACCAGAAACCTTAGCGTAATAAACTTTTAATTGCCGCTTTTGTAACAACTTTTTCAGAAATACAAACAAGTAAAAACCATACAACATTTATACACACTAGTAACCAATAAAAATTCATTATCCAGTAAAGTTTACTTTCCTTCAAAAAGCATTCAATATTAATGGTTTCATTTAAACCTGAATGCACATCAGTTCTTAGCCTGAGCTCCCATTCTACCTCCCTCATTTCAATTAGATTTTTATAATCACCCCCTCTAAGATCTTGTGGGATATTTTCAAGTACTCCAAAACTAAATTTCTTAAACTTATTACATATGACGGAATGCCTATAAAGTACATTGTGTCTTTAGTTTTCACAGCATATAAATGTTCCCTAATCCTTTTGAAAAAAATGCCTAGTGGTCATCCTAACATAAAAACAAGTATGCCCTGAACACAAAGCAATATAAATTACCCCACAGTGTTGCAGTAATATCTCCCATGAACCTTAACAGTATACGGTAAGTGCTGCAAACTAATGTACAGACCCTGATGAATGAATCTACAAACATTACATCCATAGTATTTGGAGGTCCCCAAAGCTTTGTTACTAGCAGGAGGTAACATTTTGTTCACATTATTGTTTTCTAACATAGACTTAAAACATTTTCCTTTTTAATAAACAAATTTCAGTCTAACACCTAAAACCGGGCCTACTTCTTGACTGCCTGAAACAATTCTCCAGTTGTTCTGTACAATATTCTTAAGGCAGGTTTTAAAACTCAAAAAGATGTTACTAACAATGTTGGAAAATGCTGCAATGTTCATTTTTACTGTTTAGAGATGTCATTGGATAGTTTCAACATAAGAAATATTATTTTTACCTATCGTGGGATTTGATCCTACTTGTGAGTTAAGTTGTGAATTGCAAGCCTGTTTTCTAATTCATATGTTGTGGTTGGTTCTTTCGTTTCAAATGGCAAATGTCAGGAAGTGGTAACTACGATCTGCTATGCTTGTTCTGTAGGTAACAGTGCAAGTCTGCAAGACATACTGCAAAGTATTTCATATCCCTATTTTGTGTCTACCCTTCTGGGAAGATACACAAGTTAGTGATATTAACTTTTTTAGGGCTGCACTGCTCCCTCCACTGAACATTAAAGCCCCAATATTTAAGACTTTAGATCTACTGTACAGCTTGTGTAATCCTGTGTTTCTTCCAGTAATGGTTCAGCACCATCTATTAGCATTAAACTCTACTAGGTGTAAACATTGCAGACTTCTAGTTGTTTATAGACACCCAAAGTATTTTATTTTTACTTGGAGCACCTGTCTGATGACTTTTATGGTTTTGTTTCCTCAAAATTTCATTATAATTAATCAGTGACAACAACAACAAATAATCTAGCCTCTGCTTACAGTCTGTCTCCCATGTAGCTTCTGTGGCCTTAGTAGGTTGACTTCTGTGTCCATTATGAATTGTACCAGTTTTTTTAGTAATAGCTAAGACTTACAAATGGACATTAGTCTCAAAAAGCCAGCAATTCATTCCCTCAAGCATTCAGATAGACAGGGCGGCCATGGTGGTGCAGCGGTTAGCGTTGCCACCTCACAGCAAGAGGTTCTCCGGTTTGATTCTCGGCTGGGGTGCCTTCTATGCAGAGTCTGCATGTCCTCCCTGCATTCATGTGGATTTTCTCCGGGTGCTCCGGTTTCCTCCCACATCCCAAAGACATGCTGTAGGTGGATTGGAGATTCTAAATTGGCCCTAGGTGTGAGTGTGTGCATGTTTGTGCCTTCTGTGGAAGGTTGGGTGCTGGGCTGGCAACTCGACATCGTAGAACTCCACTGCCGATCATGTGCGGACAGGTGATCCACTGTGGTTACCCCTAACTGGGAAAAGCCGAAAGAAGAAGAAGAAGAAGAAGAAGCATTCAGATAGACACATTGAACACATTTGTAATCTCCCTCCTGGTTCCTGAAAGATAACAAAACCACCAGGCACGGAAAATGGTTTGCTATCAGCATTTAATGGGAATGCATGCCATATGAATAATTTAATGATCTGTATCTTAAGATATTGTGGAACTAATTCTGCTTCTTTAGGTTTGGTAGTTTGGACTTTAGTATTTTGATAAAGAGAATAACAATGGATAGACTCTCAACCTATAATAGTCAATGGAAAACCATCCAAGAGCAGATTTTACTAAATTCTAAGTTTATGAAATATGATAAAATTAGAAATATGTAAATTCTTTTATCTGGTTAAAAGAGGTTTATGTATGCAGTTTCCTAGAATCCACACTGCTTCGCAACACCCATTGGCTAACATGGCATGTAATATCTAAACCTGAGCCTGCTTTACAAAGTAGATATTCCCGATGCTATAGTGGCTGGATTCAAAGTGTGGCTGTTATATATCACTTTCTGTACTGATACCCAAAAAGCCCTAAACTTATCTATTCCAACAGAACACACCCCATAAGCAGGTCCTGTAACAGTTTACCAAGCTTGTTGCTGCAGACACTAAGTGGACAGCTCCATTGTCCCTCCATTGTATTACGAGGATGTCACCCCCATAACAGGCTACTACATTTATGCATGCTTGTCATCTGATTGGAACCTCTTCAGATCTCTGCCCTTCTAGGTCTTAAGCACTTATAAAATACAGAGTACAATAATGTTTAATCCAGTCTTCCATTGATTACAGATCAGGTAGCATTACTCCTCACCTCTTCCTAATAATATTGATTATTAAAATTAGTTAATTGTATGGGTTCAACCATGGCCTTGCACAGGACTGCTATCTTAATGATCACTGTTGAAACAGTAACTCCCATGGATTATCAGGTACATGTACATGCAAACTTCCATTGTTTACTGTATACTCATAATTCATATTTTCTGCATTCTAAAAATGGCGTGGTCGAGTCAGTTAAATGCTCTTTGTTAAACCTGATGAAATTACCTCTATGCCCTGTGGTTATCTTTGGTTCTTTCACTTTATATTACAACTGCTTGAAGTCAGGCTTGTATATGACTCTGTCATAAATTAACAGTTTTAACCTTGTCTACGTATTTGCCAATGGGTACACAAATATGTTTAAATGATTATATTCCTAAATGTCAAATAACAAAAACTCGACACTCACATAAATTATCAAGTTCTGGTGAATCACAAAATGGTGACACTCTGAAGCAGGATCTAACATATGACTTGGGGAGGGAGGTAAATATATTTTTTTGCAGAATTTATCAGATGACTGAACAGGAGTCCAAAACAATTTTAAACTGTGTATTCATTGTGTGTGTGTGTATATGGGGTTTTAAACATTACTTTAGCTTATTCTGTTCATTATTTCGCTGTTAGGATTTCTTAGTAACAACTCATGGCTATGGCAGTAATGACTAATGCTTTAAAATAAATGAATTTGCCTTCTTGTTACATTTTTAGTCTTCATTAAATCAAATTTGGTGAATTACCCAAACATACGTGGTGACTTTTTTAGTAACTACTTAGTGTTGAAAGTCTGGTTTTAAAACAACACAAGTCATCACACACATGAATCTTTATGTATTGCATACACTGCACTTTGCTGACAGAGTGAATTTTAATACATCAGTCATCTATTGTTTATCTCATATTATAAACGGTTTAACCAAAGCAGCTCCTCGCATAGATTGTGGTTATGTAGTGCATCTTTGCCACGTAGGACTAAGGAAAATTGTCGATTCTGTTCCAAATAAATACCACTTAACTCAGGAATGATTAAGCATGCACTTTTATTTATTATTATTTTTATTATTATTGCACAGAACATTTCAGCACCATCAGTTGTCAAGCATTAACCAAATAATAAATTCTGGGGTACCAATGTACCTAAGAAAAAATAGTACAGAATACAGTTGTTCATTTTCCAGACCGGTTAAGTCAACTAGAAATCATAATATCACAATGTAAAAGCACATACACTGTCTTAAAACTGTATGAAAAACACAAACAGAAAAATAAAATTGTTACGTAAGCACCCAGAGATGTCAGTGAATGACAGTCTAAGAACTATGTTCATAGGTTGTTACTATGCTTGCAATACAGTGAGGACTTTCAGGAATCTTGGCCAAACTTCCACTTGATCCCAAGATTCATCTGGTTAAGTGACTTGCTCAAGGTCACACAGTAGGCAAACCAGGTCTGAGGGAATTAAATCCTGTACCACAGTCTTAACCCGCTCTGTCAACTAGCAAACTAATAATAACTTCAAAACTGTAGCATTATATCTGCTAAATGAAGTTTGCAATGCTTTACTTGAGAAAATTAAGGAAATTGGTATGCTTTCCTAGCTCCTTAAAAAAACAAACACAGTATGTGAGAGATGCACATACACAATTTCAATGGAGGCAAAAATCTTGTATACAAACAAAGTTGTCAAGAAAAGGCACACTACAGCCACCACACATAGTGTCTACCACACACATAGACAGATTTACTCTGCGGTACTAAAAAGCAAGCTTTACAAACCTCAAAGACCTATTAAGCCTATAAATGACAACTGTTTGCGACAATCTCTAAAGCACTCATCAATAGCAGTAGCAACCACTACACATACTCCTACACCCAGTGGAGTCCCCAAGTGCAAAGCCCATGATGCAAGCAAAGACATTACCCAGGACTCTTGTCATGGGCGACACCATTGTACAACACACAGATGCCCCACTCACCAGACTGAACAAAGAGAAGATAACTGTTGGTTGCTTATCTGCAGCCAGGATCCACCAAGTTACGCATGCACTCAGGTCACTACACCACAGGTACCAGTATGATTTTATCATAGTCCTTGTGGGCATTAATGACCTGAGATGTACTTCCCTGGATTATATGAAAGGAGACATTGCTGAGCTCTCTGAATATGTGTCTCAGGCAGGTATGTGCCTTGCATTGAGCAACATTCTACCTTACCAGTATGAAAAAAGACGACTGACTTCAATAATTGCCTTAGTTTCTGGTGTCTTTCCAGACTGTTTCAATATTTGTCAGCATAAGAGGACAGGTTTAGCAAACCATGTTGCTTTGCAAAGGATGGTGTGCACCTTTCCATCCTAGGCTTCTGAATATTGGCTAAAACTTTATCCACTCCTCTCCCCCCTTAGAACCATTGACAAGCAATGCCAAATTGGTTTTATTTGCTATATTGGTGGGTCTGTCAAAGAAACAAATATGTTACTTCTGAATGCTAGGAGCCTAAATGAGAACCGTCATACCCTACAAGCTCTCCTCAGTTTGGAGAATACAGAAATCTCTGCAGTTACAGAGACATGATCTAAATCTGCAGAAAACACTCCAGCAGTGCAAAGCTTCAGTCCCTTCCAAACATTTAGACCATCAGCTGCACAGACAGGGACAAAAAGTGGAGGAGTTTCAATCTATATTATCTACAAGCATAACTCTACATTGGTTGATCTTGATGATACACTGGAATATATATATGTGCAAATCACCATAAACAAAGTCCCATACCATATCCTAGCAAGCTATAGGTCAGCCTGTATGTCCATACAATCCCATAGTTTGGATTTAGATCTACTAGCGAACCTCACCATTATACCAAGTACCCTATTCATAAGAGACTTTAACTACCCCTCTATAGACTGGAAAACATCCACTGCCTCATACTCACAGGTGCAATGATTCCTGGATGTTATTAACACAGATGTCTTTGATCAAATGGTACATGCACCCAGCAAAGGTTCAAACCTAGTAGGACCTGACACTCACCAACATGCGAGACTGCTGCCTCCCTAACCCGCCCCCCCTGTCACGTCTTCACTGGTGAGGTGAGACCACAAAGCTATCTTCTTTGAAATAAAACTCAACTCGGTAACCCTAGCAAAGCCTGTAACAGTTAGGAACTATTCCTAAGCAAACTACATCCTATTAATAATAGTCTGCCAAAATTCAATGGCCCTCGCACCCTGAATTTATAGTAACCTATGCAGAATTGTTCACAGAGACCCAGTGCATCTATGTCAATGGCTGTATAGAGGTTGCTGTACATAGCAGAAGTGAGTCCAAATCAAACTCTGAAAACAGACCACACTGGTGAAGTCCTAACCTTAACAGGGCATATATCAAAAGGCAGAGTCATGGCTAAAATCAGGAAGAGCAACTTCTGTAATGACAGAAGCTCTCTAATTAGACTACCCAGGAAATTTAGAGAACTACTTAAGTCCAGCAAATGCAATTATGAGGCCAAGAAAGCCTCACAGGCTAAAGACAACCACAAGGACTTGTGATGATCTGCTGGTCAATGGTGCCACCTTCACTGAGCACAGCAACACAGCAAATTTGCTGGCTAACAAATTCAGCTCAAACTTCACCCCATCAATCCTCCATGTAATACCTACCAGCATACCCCCCCCCCCCCACACACAACTATTCACAGGGAGCAGGTCCTGGCGGTGCTTTTTATGGGCAAAACACAGCCTCATTGGGTCCCTACAATATGCAGGGATGTCTCATAAAAGCTTGAAACATGACATACCAGAACCACAAAAGTCACTTTTCAATTATAGCCTAAAAACAGACTTTGTACCACAAGAAAGGAGGACTGCAATGGTTATCTCACTTCAAAAGTGTAGTCAGTATGTGTGTATATACCTTTAAGAAGCTATCCAAGGGCTTGCACTAGAGTATAAATACTGAGCACTTGAGAGCCTGACTGCCATTTTGTAGTTAGCTGTTAAGATGTGAACATGTATGCATGTAAGCTCAGTTTGTTAGTTAGTTTGCTCATATTTAAAGATGCTGCTATCCATCCTGATGTGTTTGCAGTGAGGGGCAGTGCAGCGGTTAACATTGTTGCCTCACAGCAAGAGGTTCTCCAGTTTCGATTCTTGGCTGGGGTGCCTTCTGTGCGGGGTTTGCGTGTTCTCCCTGTGTTCGCATGGGTTTTCTCCAGGTACTCTGGTTTCCTCCCACATTCTAAAGACAAGTGTCTGGAGCTTTTCTCCCCGGGCCTCCAATGAAAATAGGCTCTGTGGAGCCTAGACAGACTTTCCCAGCCAATAAATGCTAAATAAATAAATAAATAACATAATAAAGCATCTGAGCAAAACCCCCAAGCCTTCTTATTTTTTGTAATAGAGAAGATCAAGTGAAGTGGTGTGAAAAGCAGCATGTCTGAAGGACATGGTACCAGAAATAGCATATCTAAAGGGCCTGAAGTTAGAACTGGCATACTAAAGGGGTGGGTCTATATCATATATTCGAAAGATAAAAAGAGCGAACGCTCTTTTATCAAACACAGAAAGCCAAAAGTACTAAATATCGAAGACACGGAACAGCGACTTTTTTCCCAGGGAAAAAAAATCACTGCTTCGCAAAAATAAAAATCCAAACACAATATAAAGTGGGGGGCTGTGCCCCCCACAACCCCCTACTTAAATATACCAAACTCCGAGATCACACCATAGTGGAGCAAATGGCAAAGTCCCGAAAATGGCCCAGTGATTTTTTTTTCCCTGGGAAAAAAAATCGCCGTTCCGTGTCTTTCATATTTAGTGGTTTCGGCTTTCAGTATTCGATAAAACAGCATTAGCTCTTTTTATCTTTCAAATATATGATATAGACCATAAAGGGGCATGCAGTTTAAAATGGTTTGGCAAAAATGATTTAAGGCACTTATCCAGAGCTGGTGGAATAGACAGCAGTGGATCATCCCAATACTGTGCATACTTCGTAAAACAGGTCAGAAACGAATTTTAGGTATTAAAACTCGCTCACCACTATTTCTTATTCCCATAATATGAAAAGGGGCATACAGAACATTCAAAATAATTTTCGCATAAACAGATATGTATGATATTGATAAAATGTTCAAATTACTATGGAAAATGTTTGAAATAAAGTCCAAATTACGTAAAATGAATAAAATAAAGGGAAACCACATTTTCACAAAGTATATGGCATATGAAGAGTTATATGAAAGGTTGGACACTAAGGAGGGAGAAAAGGACCTGTACTGATTGGCTAGACAGAGGGACCGAGCTATTAAAGATGTGCAGCAGGTAAAGCTGATGTGAAGGTTGGATGATGTGGGGATAGTGAATCATTAAGTGCAGTGGATTAGCAAGGAGGAAGTAAGGATAACTATGAAGAGGATGAAGAATGGAAAGGCTGTTGGTCCAGATGACATACCTGTGGAAGCATGGAGGTGTTTAGGTGAATTGGCAGTGGAGTTTTTAACCAGACTGTTTAATGAAATCTTGGAAAGTGAGAGGATGCCTGAGGAATGGAGAAAAAGTGTTTTGGTACCAATTTTTAAGAATAAGGGTGATGTGCAGAGCTGTAGTAACTACAGAGAGATTAAATTGATCACTCACAGCATGAAGTTATGGGAAAGAGTAGTGGAAGCTAGGTTAAGAAGGGAGGTGATGATTAGAGATCAGCAGTATGGTTTCATGCTAGGAAAGAGCACTACAGATGCGATGTTTGCTCTGAGAGTGTTGATGGAGAAGTACAGAGAAGGTCAGAAGGAGTTGCATTGTGTTTTTGTAGACTTAGAGAAAGCATATGACAGGGTACCTAGAGAGGAGTTATGGTATTGTATGAGGAAGTCGGGAGTGTCAGAGAAGCATGTAAGAATGGTACAGGATATGTACGAGGGTAGTGTGACAGAGGTGAGGTCTGCAGTGGGAGTGACGGATGCATTTAAGGTAGAGGTGGGTTTGCATCAAGGATCAGCTCTAAGCCCTTTCTTATTTGCAATGGTGATGGACAGGTTGACAGACGAGATCAGACAGGAGTCCCCGTGGACTACGATGTTTGCAGATGACATTATGATCTGTAGTGAGAGTAGGGAACAGGTGGAGGAGACTCTGGAGAGATGGAGATATGCTCAAGACAGAAGAGGAATGAAGGTCAGCAAGACTAAGACAAAATATATGTGTGTGAATGGGAGGGAGGATAGAGGAATGGTGAGGATGCAAGGAGTAGAGGTGGTGAAGGTGGATGAGTTTAAATACTTGGGATCAATAGTTCAGAGTAATGGTGAGTGTGGAAGAGAGATGAAGAAGAGAGTACAGGCGGGATGGAGTGGGTGGAGAAGAGTGTCAGGAGTGATTGTGACAGACGAGTACCAGTAAGAGTGAAAGAGAAGGTCTACAAGAGGGTAGTGAGACCAGCTATGTTATATGGGTTGGAGACAGTGGCATTGACAAAAAGGCAGGAGTTTGAGCTGGATGTGGCAGAGTTAAAGATGTTAAGATTTACACTGGGTGTGGTGAGGGTGGACAGGATTAGGAATAAGTATATTAGAGGGTCAGCCCAGGTTGGAAGGTTTGGAGACAAAGCCAGAGAGCCAAGATTATGTTGGTTTGGACATTTGCTGAGGAGGGATGCTGAGTATATTGGAAAAAAGATGCTAAGGATGAAGCTACCAGGTAACAGGAAAAGAGGAAGGCCTAAAATAAGGTTTATGAATGTGGTGAGAGAGGACATGCAGGTGGCTGATGTGGCAGAGCAAGATGCAGAAGACAGGAAGAAATGGAAACAGATGATCCGCTGTGGCAAACCCTAATGGGAACAGCTGAAAGAAGAAGAAGATATGTATTTTCATACTAAGTAAAGATATCCCAGTTTTCAGAAGTGTATAAAGTGTTTGCATGGTTGTACAGTGTCACAGGTGGACAGAAGTCTCTCCTTTGATAATCATATTGCCACAGTAGTCAGGAAATCCTTCTGCATGGCACACCTCATCAAAAGGTTTCTCATCTAGGAAAAAAGAGGTAATTTTTCCCCTCTACACAGCAATCATTAGACCTATTATAGAGTTCAACGCCCCTTTTGGTATGTACCTCACAAGATATCTACAACAACTGGAAAGGCCACAGAAATGCCTCACAAAGAGGATTACTGGCCTCAAACAGATGCCCTACGCAGACCATCTCAAAAAACTCCAGCTTTACTCCATCACTTATCGCCTGCTCAGAAATGATCTCTGCCTAACTTACAAAGCTATGTCAAACCCAAAGCTGCTGGACATGCTCCACTTAAAGAAATCCCAATCCATCTGAACTACATGCTCTAGGGACTTAAACCTTGTCACTACAATAAACAGAACATGCCGGAGGGATAGAGTCCTGTCCCAGAGACTTCCCATACTCTGTAACAAACTACCTATCTATATCAAACAAAGCTCCTCATTAGCACTCTTCAAGAAAAATCTTGATTATTGGATGGGAAATAGGAAATTCACCCCGGGGATCACCTCTGTGGCTCTGCTCAACAGCTGCACAGAAAAATAATTTTCTTGGGTGGCGAAAGCCAGGGTGCCTTTTTGGCTAGGCTTATATAGGCCCTAGGGCCAACAGCCTAGTACCTACCTATGAACCTGTAAAGCTATTTCACAAAATACAGCCATTACAAGGCATATTTCATAAAGTAATTTGAAGAGTTTATTGTGCATTTAGATGTTATTATAAGCTCACAGCATAGTTTGTTAGTACATAATTACAAGGGCCATATTTTCAGTGTTTGCACATACTTTGTGGGCATGGCAGACGGATTTCGAAAACCTAGTGCACTTATGTTTGACAGTAATACTACTGAGAAATGGAGAGTGTTTGAGCAAGAATACAACATTGTCATACAGGCTGCATTTTTTTTGATAAAGATAACTGCACAAAGGCATTTATTCTACTTAATTTATCTGGGTCAGAAGTTTTAGAAAGGGAGCACTCATTTGTGTATGCACAAGCTATTTATGCTGGAGAGGGAGAAAACCATCATATTGTTGTACAGGCTGAGTCAAGGGAGGACCCAGAATGCTTAAAACGTAATTTCAGAGAAATGTGGCCACCCCCGGACAAACGTTACAATGGAAATGCATTTATTTTACACAAAGGATCAAAAGCCTGGTGAAAGCCACTGCATTCAGCTCCAGCCAGACTGCAACATATGATGCTGAGATTGCAAAAGTACAATTTCAATCTTGTTTACATGAAAGACAAACTTTTTTATCTTGCGGATACATTATCCAGATCAGCCAGAAATACCAATGAACAGAATGACGAAGTTCTCAATCACTTGATGATTGTGAAGTCATGGAAGTGAGAAATTTTTCTTCCGCATGTTTTGATGAGTTGAGAGATCACACAGCCACAGATCCAGTTTTGCAAAGGCTCAGCCACTTTATCCATCAAGGATAGCCATCAAAGCAATCTAGTTTACCTCAAGTACTGCAACCTTATTTTCCATACAGAAATGAGATTTTGTCTGACAAAGGTATCATTATGAAAGGTCCAAAAGTAATTGTTCCAAAATCCTTGCAACCTGAGTACATTACTATCTTGCATCATGGTCACCCATGAACAGACTCTACCAAAAGAAGGGCGAGAGAGAGTATTTTGGCCTTCTGTGTCAAAA
>NC_056745.1:1461116809-1461149309 GCF_019279795.1 Protopterus annectens | reverse complement strand
GTGAGAGGGGGGTGACGTTGGCACTGAATCGATCTGCCAGGATATTGGCAATATCCTTCGGATCAGTATATTTAATGCCATTCTGTTTTATCTCAGAGCAGATCTGAGCATTGCCATTTAGATTCTTGACATAGTTATAGAATGCTTTGTGGTTGTCTTTGGAATCTTTGGTAATTTTATTTTCGTAACTAGCTTTGGAGGATTTTATGAGGCATCTCAGTTTCTTACTGAGGCTAGTAAGGGAGTTTTTTGCATCCAGGGATTTTCCTCTTTTCTGCAAAAGTTTCTTCCTTTTGTTGTAAAGTTTGTTTATGGCAGGGGACCACCAGATTGGCTTCCTTTTTGGATGAGAGCATTTTGGTTCTATTTGGGATGGCACGATTCATGCATGAGTGGATGTGCTCGTACAGTGCCTTAGTGTAGGATTCAGCAGTTGAACTTTCAGTTCCTGTCTGCGTGGGTGTCATGAAGTTTGTCACTTCTGACTTGAGTAGCATGAAGTTGGCTTTGGAGAAGTTTTTTATGGGGGTTTGTTTAGTGGGGGGGTGGGGGAGGGATGTGGATGTAAAGGGTGATTAGCTTATGGTCAGACCTGACTAACAAGGGGGTGATCATAGGTATGGAGCATTGATTTCCCATGTTGGTAATGACCAGGTCTAGGATATTGGAGCCCCTGGTGGGACTATGGATTAGTTGATCCAGGGCGTTGGAATTTATGAATTCCAAGAACCGTTGCACAAAGGTGTTGGGACATGAGTAGTTTTCCCAGTTAATGGCAGGGTAGTTAAAATCAGCCAGTATTAGGGTGTTTGGTTCTATCTTAATATTTTCCAGTATGTTTAGAAAGGTGTAGGGAGAATCTTGGGGTATGGTGGGGGATCTGTAGCAAGCTACAATTTGGATTGCAGTCTTACCTAGTGTTAGTTGCACTTGGAGAATTTCAGACACATTGTGTTGGCCAACTAGCCTGGTGGTGTGAATATCATTGGTGAATATTGACACTCCTCCACCTTTAGTGTTTCGGTCCTGGTTTGGTGGCTGAAAAGTGTGGTAAGAGTTGTAGTCTGGTATTGCAGGGGTGCTCTCTGGAGCCTTGAACCAGGTCTCAGTTACTGCACAGATATCGATGTTCTCCATTTTTAGGAGTGCCTCGAGAGAGTGCATTTTGAGGTTTAGACTTCTAGCATTGAGTAGCATTACCTTCAGATTTTGCATGCTTGTACCTGTTACGGTGGTGGTTTTGTCCTTTGAAGTTTGCCTAAAAAGGCACTATAGGGTGGCAAGAGCCTTAGCCAGTAACCTGAATCCCAGGGGCGACAGGTGCAGACCATCTCTGGCAAAGCATCGTGGTCTGTCAATCATGTCATCCCAGGCAGACAGATACTGGATCCCCTTTGAATGACACCATAAGCTTAGCCAATTGTTGAAGTCAATCATTTTATCCTTATATTGTGGTATCATTCTGGGCAAAGGCAGGATGCTACTCAGGGTTAGGGTCATACCTGCCTGGGCCACATGATCTGGGAGCTCTTCCATGTCTCTTTTCATGTAGTCCAGGGAGGTACATCTCAAGTCATTCACTCCAACATGGACAATGACAGAGTCATATTTGTACTTGTTGTGGAGTGACGAGTGCATGCGTTATGTGGCGGATCCTGGCACCCGACAGGCAGCTGACTGTAATTTTCTCCTTATTCAACCTGGTGAGGGGGACATCAGTGTGCTGGACTATAGAGTCACCTATGGCTAAAGTGTTAGGTACATTGTCTTGCCTTAGGGGCTGTTGCTGGGTGGCACACTGGTGTTGTGAACTATGTGACACATTGGTTGTGATTGGTGTTTGTTTGCATTTCAGCTTCAGAGGTCTTTGTTGCTTGGGCAGGTTACAGTTAAGGGCCTCTGCATATGTGGATTTAGTGTTGCTATATGTGGGTGTTGGTGGTGCGGGTTTAGAAGGGCTATGTGTTGCTTGAGGTGTAGTGTGGGTGTTAACCTTCTCCTCTTGACTGTTTAGCACAATCTTGGGTGGAGAGAGCTTTGCTTCCATTTTGGCTATGTAAGTGCATCTCTCACAGGTTGTAGTGTTGGGTGGTAGGAGGAGAGGGTTGTCTGTGTACATGAGGTAATTGCTGCATTGCCCCAGTATGCCCAGATTCACCAGGTGGACAGGAGAAATCATCGAAGCTGACCCTTGGACATGCCTGGTTTGGGGCTTTTTTTTCTTTGTAAAGTATAGGAGCTGTTTCCTTAGCAAGGTACTTTGCAATTATAGGCTGTTTAGTGCCTACTATTAATTTCTCCTTGTTAACAAGGAGAGTTCAGTGTTTGTATGAGTTTAAGGCTTCCTAGTGCTTTCCAGCAGGTATTAGAGAAAGTGCTAGTCACAGGGATGCTTAAAGGTAAGATTGAAAAGAATGCACTCTGCAGTTTGCACTAGAGAAGTTAGATGTGAAAGTAGGTAACTTGAGTTTTATCTGTTTAAAAAGTTAAGGCTTAGTGGAGAGTTACTATTTTTAAAACAGCAAGATGGATTGAAAGGGGTGGTCACTTTTGTATTTTGGTACTATGAAATACTGTAGAATGGCCAATAAATTTAAATAATTGAAGGGGTGGGATTTCAAAAATGATGATTTTGTGATTACTCACATAAGCCAGTGAAAGTAGAGAGAAATGAGATATATGGTCAGATTAACATAAGAGGCGGGCAACTAGAAAGACAGTGGTATTTAACAAGACAACTTAAATGGGTGGGAGGGCAGGAAAAATTCTGCCTGACTCAGAACAGAGAGAGCTGTGGTCTCTTTTGAAGTTTTAATATGCTGTTAAAACAGAATGCAAGCAAAACACAAGGTAAAGAAAACAAACTACAGTATTCAAAATATAGAAAGGCAATACAGTAATACAAAAAATAAAATATGATATATATATATATATATATATATATATATGTGTGTATATATAAAGGGAAAGAGAAATAGGTTCATAGGTAGGTACTAGGCTATCTGCCCGAGGGTATTTATAAGCCTAGCCAGAGTGTGGCGGCTTTCGCTGCTCCATTGATTAACTGATCCTCTGTCAAGCAGAGCCAATGAAGTGATCCCAAGGGTGTATTTTCTGTTACCCATCCACTCGTCAAGGTTTGTTTTGAAGAGCGTTAGTGAGGGGCTCTGCCTGATGCAATCTGGAATTTTGTTCCAAAGCATGGGGAGTCTCTGTGACAGGAATCTATCCCTCCAGCATGTTCTATTTATTATTGTGGTGAGGTATAGCTCAATAGAACACGTGGCTCGCAGTGACTTGGATTTCTTTAGGTGGAGCATGTCCATCAATTCTGAGTTGGACATGGCTTTGTAAGTCAGGCAGAGATCACCTCTGAGTAAGCGATATGCCACTGAGTACAGCTGGAGTTTTTTCAGTCAGGCTGCATAGGACATATGTTTGAGGCCAGTAATCCTCTTGGTGAGGTACTTTTGAGGACTTTCCAGCTGTTGGCAGTGTCTTGTGAGGTACATCCCAAATGGGGCATTTTACTCTATGATGGGTCTAATGAGTGACGAGTACAGGGGCACTATAATCTCTATTTCTAGATGTGAACCCTTTAGTAATTAGATGGGCCACATAGAAGAATTTCCTAACTACTTTAGCAATATGATTGCTAAAGGAGAAATTACTTTCTACCTGGGTCCCCAGATCTCTTATTACCTCTTCTGTATTAAGGGGGCTGCCACCTTTGTGGTAATTTGTGGGTGTTTTGTTTTTCCTAAACAGTATGACTATGCATTTTTTGGCATTTAGCTTGAAGCCATGACTTTGACACCAGGTGTCCATCTCAGTAAGGCCCTTTTGGAGGATGTCCATGTCAGCCAGAGAGTTAATTATGGCTCCCAGTTTGCAGTCATCTGTGAACTTGGTTAGCCGTAGTCCTCCTATGTTTGGCTGTACTCCTGAGAAGTATATACCGAACAGTAGGGGTCCCAGGACTGAGCTTTGCGGGACACCACTTGTGACTAGTTTAGAGTCGGACCTGGAGCCCACTATTCTTACCGTGTGAGTCCTGTCTTTAAGCCAGTTGGCAACCCATCTTGTGACATAGGGGTTTATGTTCAGGCTGGTGAGTTTTTCTGTAATACCCAAGTGGGGAATGGTGTTGAAAGCCTTGGCGAGGTCAAGGTAGGCTGTGTGAACCACCTTTCCCTCATCTATGGCCTTGGTGACTGTCTCGAAGAAGTCAACCAGATTTAGTAGGCATGATCTGCCCTTAACAAAGCCGAACTGGGACGGGTCAAGTGTTTGGAGGTTCCCAATGTCTTTGTTAATGAGTTCCATAATGATGTGCACCATAGCCTTGCAGACCAGGCTAGTCAGGCTTATGGGGCAACAGTTACCAAGGTCAGTTGTGGCCCCTCCTTTGTGGAGAGGAATAACCGTTGCTGTGTGCCATTCTATGGGCATGTAGCCTGTGGAGAGGCTGAGGTTGAACAGTGTGTTTAGGTGGGGGGTTAGTTCATTCTATAGTTCATGCAAGACACAGCCTGGGACACCATCTGGTCCCATTGATGCTATGTTTTTGGCTTTTGAAAGGGCTGTTTTCACCTGTACGTCTGTAATTTTTGGGACACTATACTTTTCCAGTATTGTTGTGGGCCCTTTTGGAGGTGAGAGGGGGGTGAAGTTTGCACTGACTCTATCTGCCAGGATGTGGGCAATATCAGTAGGTTCAGTATATTTTGTGCTATTTTGCACTAGTTCAGTGCATATCTGCGAGTTGCCACTTAGATTCTTAACATAGCTAAAGAAGGCTTTGTGGTTATCTTTTGAATCCTTGGGCTATTTTTCTTTTGAAGTTAGCCTTGGATGTTTTCATGAGAGACCTTAGCTTCTTACTGATACTGATCAGGGATGTCTTTCCTTCTTGGGATTTGCTTTTTTTCTGAACTAGTTTCCTCCTCCTATTGTATAGCCTGTTTATGGCAGGGGTTGACCAAACTGGTTTCCTTCTCTTAGAAGAGTGTGTCTTGATTTTGCTAGGGATGGCATAATCCATGCCTCCTTGTAGGTGCTCATAGAGTGCTTTTGTAAAGGTTTCTGCATCTTGGGCAGCATTACCCTTTAGCGTGGGGCTGTGAAACTTGCCACCTCTGTCTTAAGTAAGGTGAAGTTTGCTTTAGAAAAGTTGTTTTACTGTGGTTTCCTTAGTTGGTGGGTGGTGGTGGGTTGTGGACATCCAGAGTGATTAGTTTATGGTCTGATCTAACCAGTGACGGGTTGAACTCCGGTTTGGAACACCTGTCACCCATGTTGGTGATGACCAGGTCCAATATGTTTTCACCTCTGGTAGGGGAGTTTACCAGCTGATCCAGGGCATTTGAGTTGATGAATTCCAGGAAGCGCTGGGCCTGAGAGTTTGTACTCAAGTAGTTTTCCCAGTGAATGGTAGGGTAATTGAAATCGCCCAATATCAGGGTGTTTGGTAAGACCTTCATGTTTTCCAGTGTCTCCAGAAAGGTGGAGTGGTGGTCCTGGGTCATGGAGGGTGATCTGTAGCAGGCCACAATTTGCATTGCAGATTTGCCCGATGTTAGTTGCACAAGGATGATCTCAGAGATATCATGATGTGCCACTAACCTGGAGGTGTAGGTATCCTTGATGAATATGGATACACCCCCTCCTTTTATGTTTTGGTCCATGTTCTGTGGCTGAAACGTGTAGTGTGAGTTGTAGCCCAGTAGTGCTGAGGTGCTCTCTGGAGCCTTGAACCAGGTTTAAGTCACTGCAAAGATGTTGACGTTCTCCATACTGAGGAGTGCTTAGAGCGTGTGTATTTTGAGATTTAAACTCCTGGCGTTGAGTAGCATAACCCTCAGTTTTTTGTTAATTGTGCAGCTTACGGAGGTGGGGTTGACTTTTGATCCTTGCCTAAAAAAGGCACTATGGAGGCAGCAAGAGCCTTGGCCAGTATTCGAAAACCTAAGGGTGACAGGTGCAAGCCATCTCTTGTGAAGCAACGCGGCTTGTCAAGTATGTCATCCCAGGCTGACAGACACTGGATCCCCTTTCAATGACACCAGAAGCTTAGCCAACTGTTGAAATTGATCATTTTTTCTTTATACTGAGGTATTATTCTTGGTGAGGGCAGGATGCTACTCAGGGTCAGGGTCATACCAGCATGGGCTACATGATCAGAGAGCTTTTCCATGTCTCTTTTCATGTACACCAAGGAGGTACATCTCAAGTCATTCACACCAACATGAACAATGACAGAGTCATATTTGTACTTGTTCTGGAGTTACCTGAGTGCTTGTGTTATGTGGCGGATTCTGGCTCCCGACAGTCAGCTAACAGTAACCTTCTTCTTGTCCAGCCAGTGTGCCTGACTATAGAGTCACCTATTACTAGTGTGTTAGCGTGTTATGTATGTTATTTTGCTGTGTTAGGTATGTTATTTCGAAATATGTATATATATATATATATATATATATATTTAGGGTCTAAGACTGTTGCACAAACGCACTTTTTACAAAATCGTGAATGGGCAGGCATACTTAAACGAAAAAGCTTTTCACCGAAACAGCATTTTTGCATAAGTATGCCTGTTGTGCTGGTCGTACTACAGTGCGGATAAGGGAAAATTCCCTTTTCCCCACTATAGTGCGATCTCGGGGGGGGGATATTAAGGTGGGGGTGAAAGCACTTTCGTTAAAGTGTATTCGGTGATAGTGGATTCGGACTGTTGAACTTTCGTTCAACAGTCCTAGATCCCTATACATATATATATATCTACACACACACACACACACACACACACACACACACACACACACACACACACACACACACACACAAGTGTGTATGTGTGTATATATATATATATATATATATATATATATATATATATATATATATATAAATATATATATATATATATATATATATATATATATATATATATATAAATAAATAAATAAATAAATATATATATATATATATATATATATATATATATATATATATATATATATAGATAGTTACATAGATGCATATACGTGTAAAATAATGTTTTTACTGGCACAAACCAACAGTAAAAACAAGAACATGATGCAGTAAAGTCCTGTTTCATTACCTCATAGTGAGGCCTAAAATAAAACGCACACTGTCAGTGTTTGTTCCTAATGCAGCGCCTTCTGCCAAATCTCATTAGAAAGTCTCGCACTTACCTCAGCGAATTAATGCTCTTGGCTGTTAAAGAGTTGAGTCATGTGATCAAGAGTATAGCATTTGATTCCTTCTACTTTTATTGGCCTACTGTGTAGTTCTATGCAAGTAACTCTTCCAGACATGCTCCTAGGTTGCCCATGAAAAGTTGCGCTTGTGTTCAGTGGGTTTTTCCAGTTAACGAATGTACTCAGCTTTATGTTGTGGCTCTAGATTTGTGCAGGCTCCACTTGCAAAGTGAAAAATACTGAATAAACATTACAAACACACCGTGCCCTTGGGTTGCACTTGCACCAGAGAAGAAATGTTAGCAACAAGCAGGTTTACCTGGCTAACAAATGAAATGCCTTACTTTATATGAAAAGGTACAGGAGATAACTTACCCAACCTTGCTTCCCTCACAGACATACAAACTTTCATCACAGAGATAGCCAGTGCAAAAATATATTACACAATCATTTTTTACAGTCGATTTTTCTACTACAACTATGAGAGCACAGACATAAGAAAATAAATGATCTAAAGAGTGATGCCCACAGGGGCAGCACATATACTGAAGGGTAGTATGAGTAATGCCAATGGGCAGTTATTTAGAAATATACCCTGATGTGCCATCCCTTACACTGCTGTTCCAAAATGCTTGTAGAACAAGCATTGGATTATTGCCATGAGCGTTACCATAAATAAATAATAAGGATTATAAATATAAAAAGTATACATGCTATTAGGAGACAGTATAAATCATTTGCAAGTTGCAATAATCTGCCCTCACTCCTTTCTCCTTACTTTCAACACTCATGACAGTAATCCACAGTTGTCTGTTTTCAAGTTATTTTTTTTTAATTAGCTGATATGTCTTTCCTTGTTTTTATCCTAAACGTTTGTATTACCTTGTTGTAAAAAAAAATCATCTTTCTCATCTCGTTATTATATCAAACTCTAACAATGGTAAAACCACTACTGACTAAGATAAAAGGAATATGACACAGTGGCGTGTGACAATATATGTAGGTCTGTGTAGAATTCACAGCTGTTGATGCAGCAACATCATTATATCAAAACAAATATGTCCTCTTGCCTTCACGTTCAGATTCGGTCATTTCTATCTCCCTCTGCCCTCCTGCCTTTCACCGTTTTCTCTGCTTTACCACAAAGAAGTGAATTATAAGCTTTCTGCACCAAAAGTCGACTGTATTTCAAAATAATGAACTATAAAACATGCAGCATTGTCCATATTAAATCCATTCCGTGAGCAGATGTAAGACTGCCACTGGGATTTGTAAACATTATTACATCCATTCAGTGAGCAGACGTAAGACTGCCACTGAGATTTGTAAACATTATTACATCCATTCAGTGAGCAGATGTAAGACTGCCACTGGGATTTGTAAACATTATTACATCCATTCAGTGAGCAGACGTAAGACTGCCACTGGGATTTGTAAACATTAGTTGCATTAGAGTACGCAGTTCTGCATGATAAATTGCCATATTTAGGGTATGTATGATTCAGTAATGACATCGCAAAAGTGACAGAAGTTGAATAGTAGATCTGCTAGCTGTACATGCTAAAGGCCAAATGAGGGGTTTTGAGTAGGTAAACGAGATAAAACCCATGTCACTCAGGCTGACAGGAGAAATATAGGGAAACTGATCATATATAATGCTAGGTTAAATTCTGTTTTCACAGTGGGGAGAGAAAATGGCAGGGTGTGGTATAACTGGGTACTATAAATGGGGTCTATACTAATGGGGTGCTATACAAAAGGGTCTATACTAGTGGACTTCTGTAAATGGTATGAGACTATTGTAGAATTGGTGGTTTTGGGAGTTTAAGGGACAAAAGTGCAGATGAGGTGCTCTCTCAGCAGCTAAGTGCAATTTAAGGACTTTCCGACCGAATCATGGGCAGCTACTAAGTGAAAATGTATCTTCTTAAGTTTTTGCATCTATAACCTCCAATGGTTACCCCCACTGCACAGTAGCACACCATAGTGCATGGAGGTGCGCTGTGTGTAAACAGATGAATAGAGCAGAGCAGTGGTTTGTCACCTAACTTTGTGAAGATGTGTTAAACAAAGCAAATCCAAGCAAACTCATGGCTTATATAGGAACAGTGAGCAAACTGAATTAATTTAACCAATAAAAAAGCTCAAAACTGAGCCCTGTGCCAGCAATATTCAATCAGATTAGTTCCAACTGCACTCTTGCTGGAGAGCCCCCCCCCCCCCAACACTCTTGCAGCAGAAAAGATAGCCTGGTTTAGTGCTCAATTTAACAAACAGAACTAGATTTAGCAAGTCTGATCTAGTCTATGCTACAGCAGACAAAAAGTGCAACAAATCAGCAAGAACAGTTTTAAAAAATCAGCAACATAGGAAAACTATAGTTTAAAAGTGCAAAATACAATATAAAATTGTACTTATGGTTAGCAGAATGCAACAGATTCCTTGGATTGCACCTCCTCCCATGAAAGTTGCCTCTATCAGGATTTGCATGGGTAGAACCAAACCCCTGCCTAGATGCTGATGTGCTGTTTCAGTGCGACTACTGTCCATTACCAAATGTCCATCTGCTGACTACCATCCCTTACCAAATGTGTCACTGGTGACCACCGAACGTTACCAGATGTGCCACTGCTGTGACTGGCACAACTCTGGTGATGCCCTCTCCTGTCCACAGACACCTCCATGACCGATGCTGCTGCTGTGGAAGTGCTGGTACTGCATGACCATGACCTGGGTTGTCCACTAGTCATCATTCATGCAGGCACGGGTGATTTGGCTGTCTGGATGACATCTGCCACATACCAGAGGAGGGCATTGTGTGTGGCATTATTTATTTATTTGACATTTGTTTACCAGGAAAGTCTGACTAGTCCAAAAGGCCCCATTTTCAGCAGTGGCCCAGGGAGAAAAGTTCCACAATCACAATCTTTCAAAAATCAATTATAGATATTTTAAATCACAAAGTATCTTGTTAAACAAAACAAAGGACATATGTTTCATAGTAGAGTGCAATGAAAAACAATAACATGACAAAACTCCAGCTATACTCTGTCACATATCGTCTACTCAGAGGCGATCTCTGCTTAACATACAAGGCCATGTCAAACCCAGAGCTGTTGGACATGCTACACTTAAAGAAATCCCGATCCCTCAGAACCACACGCTCCAGGGATCTAAACCTTATCATCATAATGAACAAAACATGCTGGAGGGATAGGTTCCTGACCCAGAGACTCCCCAGACACTGGAATACACTGCCCATACATGTCAAGCAGAGTGCCTCTTTGACTCTTTTCAAAAGGAACCTTGATGATTGGATGGGAGATAGGAAATTCACCCCAGGGATCATGTCAATCACCTTGCTAGACAGGGGTCCAGGGTAGTAAATATTGTGGGAAGAAATAGCCAGGGAATTGTTATGGCTAGGCTTGCATAGGCCAAGAAAATCCTGCAATTCTGCTGCATCTTCTTCTAAAGTTTAGACTGACTGCTTTTAAACTTTTAGGATATAATCTTTGGTTTGGGCTTTGGCTGGGACCTGGCTTGGGGTGGATGCCATCACATTGATGGATAGTGGAGAAAGATGATTTATTATGGCATTTTTAGCAGAGAAAGATTGAAGTATTACCTTGATATTGGGAATAACACTTTTTAGTATTTTGGGTTTACAACAGTAGACTGGGATTATGGTAAGTAAGCTTGTAGAGATTTTTGAGAAGCTAATGGGAAGATGGTTGATAGATGAGGATGAAGTAATGGTTGAAATATACTTATTTATTATTACTTACTTCTAGTGGGTGTGTTAGGAATGAGAGGAGGAGAAAGGCTAAGGTAATGCAGGAGGGAAACTGCATGGTTAGTATTGTAAAAATCCTGCACTATGGTTAGGCGAGCTAATGAGCAGTGACAACAGAATGGAGAATAGACAGGTTTAGAAGGGGGCAGCAGGGTGAGATTTGAGAAGGAATTTAGAACAGAAGTGAGTGGAGATAGTATAGTGAGAACATTTTGTGATTGGATAGTGCAGTTAGGCACAGGATAGGAGGATGAGTAGATGAAGCAGAGTAAGTGAGGTATAAGTTTAAATGCAGAGGGGGTGAATAAGAATTAGGGGAAGGGAAGGGAAACAGAGAGAAGCCTGAGGGTAACGAGTGCTGAATGGAGCGGGTTAGCCCAATATGGAGTAAGTACCGGGAAAACAATCTGTAAAACTGCAGTGAGAAAGGAGGTAAGACAAGTCCTGCTAACTTTTAATGTTGTAACACAAGCTGCTAGATTACTGTTAACATAAACCTAAGTTAACTGCAGGTTTTGTCTGGGTATATAATCCAAGCTGTTCAGACCTGTTTAACAAACACCCTTATGTCCTGTGCCTGGCAAACACCATATGTCTTGTTCACAGCATAATACTGAACCCAACCTGTTCATAATGAAGAGGCCGCTGCAATACAGCCAGGAGGGAATAAGGTGGGAAGACACAAGACAGCTGCCAAACCAGCATGAGTGCCATGCTGTTCCCCCAAAGTCTTTGGGATTAACTCAGTTCTTCACACAAAAAAACATATAAAGCCACCTTTTATAATAGCTTCTCAACTGCCAAGGTAATATCCAAATTGAATAAATCAAAATCTATTTTGTGCAGCTGCTCTTCATCAAGGTTAAAAAAGTCTTTGTCTGCATTCTCCAAGTCTGGGTGTTCAATCACCTGAACCCATTCCGGCTGGCTGCCTGGACCATTCCATGGTTAATTAAACATCTGAAGATCTTGATAGCTCCATTCCTTCCAGCTCCCTTCTACTGATGTCCCAGCACAATTGAAGATCAGAACAGTATCATCACAGGATACAATAAACAAAATGTGTGAACGTCAGACATAATTCTGGCTAATAAGAGTTATCTTGGGGGCTTTGGTTAAGTCATTCCTCTTGAAGTGAATAAACAATAGTCTGTGTAGCCTTTTGCATGTTGTTAAATAATGCCAAACCTCCCAAAAATAGAACCAGGACATACCCAAAAACACTGAACAAGCCAACAAGTATGCTTTAAAGACCCTGTGAAGAAAATGAAAATGCTGTCATCTGTGTTAGCATGTCTGGCAGGAGATTTGTGTATATTCTCAGATTAGCTTGTATTGTATGCCAGCATGTCTAATTGTGAAAATGTAAATCAGTTTTTAAAATGTTGAGTATTTCCCTGTTTATACAAAATGTTTAAAGAAACTGTCAGTGTTTTGATACATTTCTAATTGTGCATGTTTGTGAGGGAGATTCTAAAGTACAAACTGCCTGTGGAGAATCAGCTGATCAGTAGGTGATGTCATTAGAATGTTCCTGGTTGCTATATGATTATTTGAACAGATGACTGACAGGAAAAAGAACTTTTTCAAACAGCTGATTCTAATTTTAAAATAAGACAGTTGACACTGTTAACCTGGACTATAAAAGAAAGTGCTGAAGTCAGTTGTGAGCAGTTAGTTAAGAGTTGCAGTCAATTACAGTGCACTGCAGTTGATACCCAAGAAAAAAGACTCATCAAAAACTGTAATCCTGCCTTTGCCTTGCTGTTATGTTTTAGATTAGATCAGGGACAGTATTCTCTAGTTAGATTAGGAAAGTTTAGTTATTTAGATAGAGTTTTTCTAAAATGATGGACTTCTATCCTACAGTTTAATTTTACATTTCTGGTGATTAATTCTGGAGTTTATTGAAAACTATTGATTTACATTCTTGTAATCATTTTACTTATTATTAAATATTTTTCATTACTTTATATTGTGGCTGGACAATCTGTGTATTCTTTAGAGTTTAGAGAGTGCTTATGCCTGCTTGATACTCGCCAGGTCACCTTGAATGCCTGGCTGGTTCTGGTCCTAAATGTCATTCATTTTGATATTTAATTTTTAATGATTGATCACCCTTTGAAGGATGTGTAGACCTGTCTGACTCTGGTGGCAGCATTTACCATTTGTATTGAGTAATGAACACAGATGGAAATCTGTGTCAGGCCTCCCATAAGTGTTAGAGTGTGTGAGATTTAAATGTATTTTGAGTGCGAATGAGTCAGAAGTCTTAAACTGGAACACATTGCTCTGAAGTGTATAATAAGGGATTACATTTGCGGTGGACAGAGGTATTTACTCCAGTGCCAGAAAATAGAGTGTGTTCCTGTTGTAATCTTAAAGGAAATTGTAGAATTTTACTCTTGTGTGCTCTGGCGTTTTTTGTGACACTCCCACACTGGAGCCAGTGGTGAGGGTTGAGGCTCCTTAATTACTGACACAGGTTTTAAGTGGGGGATGTCACATATTGGTGGCAGTCCGGTGGGATATTAACTGGATGTCACAGACCCAGCATGAACTGCTGGGTGAGACAAATCTTGAATAGCTGCTCTTTTGATAAAGGAATGTCACAGCATCCAGATAACCTCCTTCCCTATAACTCAAAATTATTATTCTTGCCTAACAGAAGACAAAAACACATCAGATAGCCACTACTCTGTTCTTTCTAGTATCTTAGGGGAATGGCACTCCATAGATAAGTTAGATGTGTGCCCTATTCTAAATGAATGAAAAGAATACCCCTGATGATTTCTGCCTTGGGATAAAAAAGAGCTTGAACGGTCTCCCGGATGTAAATGTAAATACAGCGCCTGCATGTACCGACATTGGAGATATGTTGCAGGGCAGACTAAACCCATGAACTGGGCAGATAACCAAATTTCCAAACCTGTTCAGCTTGACTTGCTGTCCACATCTTATCTGGCTACTTTTGGACATTCCCACCCATATCAACAAAAATTCTCTGTGAAAAAACACATCCTCCCAGCAGAGCGACATTAACACTTCACTAGCCCAGAAAGCCCCACCATACAGGCAGGTGAGCAAGGTTGCTCAAATGGTGAAACTAAGATAAGCCAATGAAAGAAAAGCACCTTCACCATAATGCCAATGAGGTGGCATCATATTAGCTTCCTGGGATCCTTTGTCACCCTCTTGACATTTTCCCAGCCTTTAATCAATCTGAGGGTAGCCCAATGGCCTGAGCAGTCTTTGAGCACCAAAAACAGGTGAACCAGCCTAAAGCTGCAAATTGTATCTGGAAAGTTTTAATAGAATCGCTCTTGCAACATCTATGTACCAAAAATTTTAACACCAAAGGCAATCACCAGTGTCTGTGACACTAGGACACAGAGTTATGAAAGCCACCAAAAATCTGCACCGAGGATAAGTAAACCCTCCCTATGTTTTGCACCCAGGAATTGTCCAGTAATGATCATTCTCCAATTAACCAGATGTCCAGAGAGATGGAGGTATCCAGCGGCTCTGCAGCCTGATTAACTGGTGAAACCTGGTAAACTGAAAATAGGAAGAGTTATCAGCTGTTGCATTTTCACAGCTCAGTACATGATTGCTAGAAAAAGATAAATTCATCTGTAAACTCAACAAAACTAAAATGAATTACAGAGTGTACCCATTTGGACTTAGAAGAGCAATTGTTGAGGGCATGTACTACCACAAGATTGTCACAGCAAAAGTTAATTCTGATGTTGTTTCAACCAGTCCTTCCACACTAAAGTGGCTACCCAGATAAAGAAGATCACAAGGAAAGTGTTGCCCTTCTCCTTTCAGCCGACCAGGACATGAGCGATCTAACTTCAAATCAACTCCCACAAAAATAACCACATAACCCAATGCCCTCTGCTGCATAACAGAAAAAAAATCAGCTCAGTGGAATAGATATAAGGTGATTGCCAAAGGGAAACTCCATTAAATTGATTCAAGAAGGTGTATCACAAGTGAAGATCATCCTTGACTCTGTGTGTTAATGAACCCTGTAATGTTTGGGTTTATTATGCTTCAATAAGTTAGTGATGTCTGCATACAAGTTCTGCTTGGTATAATGGCCCTGCAGGCAAAATGCAGTTGTCCATGAAGCTGCAAGATGTCTCCAATGCAGGCCTTATGACCCTCCAGGAAATTCTGAATTTCAGGTCTGAGACAATTGAGTTTGTCCACTGGGAGCTTTAAGGTCCTCACTGGCAAATCCACTACCAGACCCAGGAATGTCAACTCTTGGCTTGGCCCTTCTGGGGGTACCCCCAAGGATGTACAAATGTCAGTGTGAAAATAGCAGCCCCTTCCTTGCTTCCCCCACAATCAAAAACTTGTCTACAAAATGAAATGCTGATTGCTGAGGTGTTCTTTGCTGCCACCACCAATGTAAAGCCATGCTAAAAACTTTGAAGGGAGAACAGGCCAACAAATACCCCATAGGCATCACAGTATCAAAAAAGAGTTGACCATTACATTGAACTCCCAATAGGGTCCAGTCCTCTTGCCTGTTGGGAAGCAAACAAAAAGCGAATTGAATGCCGAACTTGTAGAGCCAAGGGTTTGAGTACCTCAGGATTATTTCTGGTGCCTCTTCCAGGGAGGAATAAAGGATTTTGGCTTGATCCTTGTCAATGAAGTCATTAACTGATAAACTCTCAGGGTGAGAGAGGTGGTGGATCAACCAATATTCACCTTCTTTCATTGTGGGCACTAGGGCTATAGGGAAAATATTAAAGGCAGACCATTGTGATTGGATGAAAGGACCAATTAACCTACATGCTAAATGAAGTTTGGAACAGACCCTTTTGTCCTGGGGCACCTTCAGTGTGGTGCTAGATACATGGGTTAGGAGGGATTATAAGAATAAAGGTAGGATAGGGTTAAATGTGAGGGAGGGATGTTAGGAGGAAATGAGGTAAGAACAGGGAGGGGATTAGAGGGTTTTGTTAAGTGTAACTGAAATAGGAGTCACATTTTGGCATGAACTTGCTATCTGCACGTTCTCTGTCCGAGACAACCTGTAGGTATTGGGGTAGTCGGGTAGGCCTTGGTCAGGTTTGCTATGGCGGAGGTGGCTAGTGCATAATAAAGGAGAAATGTTTCTCTGGGGTTGTGCTGTGGTGTGGTGTTATTTTTGATTGTGTGCATGTTGTTGCAGGGTTGGGGGAGAGCCAGGGTGGTCTGAGTTATGTGGAGCTCCTCTGTGGTTGTGGTGAGCAAGCTTGTCAATGGTGTGTGTTTCAATTTTTTTTTTTTTTTTTTTTGTTATGCATTGAAGGCTTCTCATCGACCTAATGTTAGGTCCAAGCCCACCATTTGCCTCATAATTTCAATCCGTTACATCCCTTGTCATGCTAACGGTAAGTCAGTACCACATAACTTCAATCTGCTAGTTGGTATTGCAGTTTGAGGTAGCAACAACTCATTACAGTTTAGAAGAGTACCCACATCATGCTAATTCTAAAGTTGTTCCTCTAGCAGCTCTTAAGATTATATGAAGGATACTTGCATGGTACCTGTTTTGGGTCTGGGTTCTGCCCTTAGCTAGGGTTTTTTCCATTTTCTAGTTCTGGGGTTGTTTGCAGTGGCTTTTCTGCAACTTTTAGAGTTACGTTGATTCGGTACATTTACTCGGTGATGTCAGCACGGGGCCTTGAGCAGTTTCTGGAGTATTGTGTTTTTGGTCGGTTCCTCGTTTAAAAAAAAAAAAAAAAGTGTTTGTGATCTAACAGTAGGTAAAGTGGAAAGGGAGCCTTGAGGATGGATGGAGTTTTGGACTTCACATCATGCAGGCAGGGCAGCCCAGTGCAAAGTTGGTTATTTTATCAATTTTACACTATGACTGTGCATGCTGGCATGCAGGTTGATCCTTGGTGAAGTGTTCATAAGTAAATGTCCACTTGTGGTTTCAAGCATGGGGTTCATAGTTATAAAGATGGGCTTGTGTGAACAAGGCAGCAAGTAAGTCATTTATTTCTCATTTTATGTCTGACTAATTTCAGTTGTTGTCACTCGATGGTGGTGTGTAGAGGAAACAGATTTGCCACAGTGGTAGTGTTGACATGGTAGGATGGAGAGTGCGTGTTTTCGCAGGTTGGGAGCCATCTGTGAAGACTGCCTGTCAGGTACAGGAATGAGCAATTTTATAGATACAACAGTATGGATGATGTTTGCAGCTTGGGAATAGACATTCGTTGCTGCACATGCGCAGTTGCTGATTTAGAAGTAATTTTAGAAACATAGTTTACAGACAGTACTACAATGCAATTTGCCTCTAGAATTATAATTTGTAATAGCTGCTTGTTTTCTTACAAGGGTCTTGTTAACAATCTGATGAAATAAGTATCTGCAGCAGTATATAGCTTAGTAGAATACATATTTATTTGGCAGTTACCTTTGTACTAGTTTTGGTTAATAGTATGATTGGTGATGTCAACAGCTACATAGGGATAACTGGTAGCTACTTACATTAAACATGCTTTATGAAATAAAACATGTTTATTAAAGGGTTTCTTTAAATTTATATTATTAGTGCTTAATAGGCAATTTCTGCTGAAATGAAAGAAACTCATTGGGTTGGAGGGTACGAGTATGCAGCAAATATTGAGAAATTAGAGTACATATGAAAATGATAAATATAATGACCAAATGACAGATGCATGTTCTATAAATACTGGTTTGGTTTCTCCTCTCAAATGAATTATTGTTGTCTTCTAACTGTAGGAGGGCATTAGGGGTACATGCAGTTTTCATTAAGGTAAAGATTTTGGAGCGTCCAGAATTTTGCATCATATGTTAGGGTTGTTGTCGCATGAGGGTTTTTCTGGCAAATTAATGGCAAGCTGTTTATGATTGGGGTTGGAGGGTGGTGACATAGCTTCTAGTTCAGACTTCCCATTCAAGGATTCGTGCAAACTCATCCAACTACTGTGGATTGCATAATGTTGGATGGGTGGATCTATATCAGGGTTTTTTTTTTTTTTTCCGAGCTACTTAGGCCAAAGGACAGAATAGAAATGTTTTCCAACCAGTGTATTCATTTTAAAAGCATTGGATACTTTGCATGAAATGTTATGATGTCTAGCACTGCTGAAGGGCTATTTAATAGGGGGAAAGGCTAAATAGTGTCAAATTATAGCCATAAGATTCATGTACAGAACATATCTGTTTACTGCAGATGCATTTTGAAAGCTGGGGAGAAAAAGCTACATTAAAGATTGATTAGAGAATGACATACCTTTGGGTTTTTGGACTATATACTCTTCAGAAATTCATGCTAATGCAAACCTGTTATTCTATCAACTTTCTAAGTTTGTAAGAGGTGCATGGGGGCTGGAGTTGGGTTGATTTTCATCTGCTTTTGGCCTGTGATTCTTCATTTCTTTTGGAGGTTGTGTTGCTCTGGCGGTTTACTGTGGAGTGCTATCTGAATGAGGACATACATTTGCGTTTCAGGCATTGTTTTCACTGGAAAATGCATGACGGCATGGGTCCTGTTATTCTAGCAACCTTCTGAGACCAACATTCAAAGCCTTGTTTATTTATGTTTAGTTATCTTCAGTGAAGACCCAAGGAGCACTTCTTCAATGCAGAGAAGCATATAAGATGGGGATTTTGGAATGCTGCTGCTATAATTTGGAATAGGTGGTTATAAGGTGGAGCCTTCTCTTTACATATTAGTGGATTTACTTTTGTTCCTTTTCCTTGTAGATCGTAGTGTGTCGAGTACCAGTTGTAGCGATACACAGTGAGTCCGCAGATGATGGAAGCAGTGCGAACAAGGAGGTTACACATGGGGAGCACAAGTGGGGAGCACAAGTGGGCAACAGGTACTGACTAAAGTAAGTAGATTTCTAAGTTGTTGAGTTTTGGTAGAGAGTTTACAGGCATTTGAGTTTGTGATCTCAGGGCTAATTGGTTGTACAATTTGTTCTACTAACCGATCAATGTTTGAAAGTTGTCCCTGCTTTTGGGCTTTCGCATTCAATACTAAAAGGGAGCAGCAGTCATTGGCCGTAGGTAAGAGTTTGGGTTTCTGCCATGGGTTTGACGAGGTTACAGGTAATACATTTTACTTAGTGCTCATGAAGGCACGTCGAGGTGGATGGGGTTCAGACAGGTGGAATAGAGTCACAGCACTCTTAGTATCATAGGAAGTTATTAAGCTACTGGTTCGGGGGTGATTACAAGTTAGACAAGTTTGGCTCTTATTTCTGTGGGTAGCACGTATCACTCTTGTCCAAGGGAATATGAGTCATAGCATATAATAAAGAAAATAAAAAGAGGGGGCTGGTTCCATACTTTGGTGCATAGTTTGGCAAACACTTGATGGGGGTGGCAGGGGTCCTTGCCAGTGCCTCCATGTTAAGTAATTATGGTATGTGTGCACATAAAATTAATTGTATTATGGGGTTGAATTCCCGTAAGTTGGGATCCATGTAGGGGAGGGCTGGTTGGCATCGACAGAGCAGTTAGATTTGGGATGCAGGGCTTTGGGGGACTTGTAGTAATGAAGTGATATAGTATTGCTTTGACATAGAGATGCAGAGGTAACACAAGGAAAGGAAAAATTTGGGGGGAACTCAAGACTGAAGTTGTAAGTTGGCCAGTTTTCTTGAATCTTTTGGGCAAGGAGTCAAAAGCTGGTACATTGTATTCCATTGTGATGCCTTGAGATGGGTTTTAGATTTGTTCATGTGAATTAGCATGTGGGTATAAATGTGGGAGGAGGTGGTGTTGGTTTAGGAAGCATATTTGGGGAAGTGGGGGGTTCTGCACCTGCATTGTATACTGGCAATGTTGACACTCCCAAGTGGAATTCCAGACCTACCTCAGGACACATTCATCAACTTACCAGTGTGGAACAAGATGGGAAGCGCAGAGGCTCATCAGTTGGTGGATTGTATAAGCATTCTTGAGAGGTGATGGTTGCTAAGCAAAGTATTTAACTTAACGTGTCAGATTTGTGGCAGTGTGCTGAAAGGTGACTCCAGTTAACTTACAGGCAGGGTAAAGTAGGATTGGGGGTGTTAAAGGTGAGTTGGGGTGGCTGTAAAGGACAGAATTATTGTAATATGAGTTTGGGGCATCTTTTGGTGGCATGGGACTGGGGTTTTATGTTTTTTGGTTATATGATTGGACGATGGGTTCTGCGGAGAATTTTGATGTCTCCTTCTCCTTCTCCTCCGGCAAGCAGACATTTATAGGAAAAGTTTAGCTGTTAAGGAAGTGGTCCTTGGTGATGGTCTGCTGTGTGACTTAAGTACTGTTAACCATTATTTTGGACCACTGGGCTGGTAGGAATAGAGGCAGTGGAAATGGAAAGACAGGCAGATTTGGGGGTAGTAGGGTTATTTAGGGCTATATGCATTCTGTTTATGGATGATGGTGGTTCTTCATAGTTAAGGGGGCTGCTGCTAAGTGGATGTTTTGCATGTTTCAGTTTAGTTGGGGGAATTGGGGTTATTATTTACAAATAGACTGCATTGGTAGATTAAATTGCAAGAGAGTATGAAAAATTTGTTTTCTTCTACTACATATACAACTGGAAGCTAAACAGCCCTTACCACATTTTGCGGGGATCTTGGGGGATATTTTTTGCAGTGTTGGTCACATACATGTTCAGCAGATTATTAGATAGTTTCATATGGAAATAAGTAGGAGACTCAGGTACAGTATATTTATATTTAACTTATCTTTCTACAGTGAATACTCGCAACATTTTCAGTGGGTATCATTTTACTTTTGGTGCTTATTGTGGGATGGATTTTGTTGTATGTTTTTGTTTTGGCTGTGAAAGGATTTTATGTATATGTGTGTATATATATATATATATATATCTAGAACACTTGCTCGAAAAAGCAAGTGTCAGAATCCATATATACCGATCACAGTTTAACGAAAGTGCTTTAATCGAAAAAGCGCTTCTGTTAAACTGTGAAAAAAAAAACAAAACCACTAAATAAATGTTTTTGCTGGGGGGCTTCGCCCTCCTGTGCCCTCCACACCCTCCCCTACTTAAATATTACCACTCCAAGGTCGCACTACAGTGGAGTAAAGGAATATTCCCTTACTCGCATCAAGTGTGACGGCACCACACATACCCGAAATTGCTGCTTCAATGTACAGCAATTTCAGTTATGTGAGCACCAATTTGACTTTGGTGAAAGTTAAATTTGCGCAAGTGTCCGGGTCCTATATATATATATATATATATATATATATATATATATATATATATATATATATATGTATATATATGCATATATTATATGTGCAGGTGTACAGGAGATAGGTCAGTGTAATGGGGGGCAGTTCGAGGAAAAGGGTGCCTTTTAACATGGGCTAATGCCTTTAAGAAAGTTTGTTCAGTGAGTGTCGTGAATTTAGTGTTCTTTCTTTTACAGATGCAAACAGTCGGAGCTATAAGGAAGTGGATTTGGAAGGTGATGGACTTGTCGGGGTGGCTGTTCCTGCTGTTCTGAATGCACCAATCGCAGGAGATGTTTTACTTATCAGAGTGGTGTGCAATGAGGTTGTAGAAGGCAGTTAGAATTAGAAAAGCCTTGAAGGAAACTGAGGTGAAAGGTAATGAATTTTGAAGTAGTGGTTGTTATGGTGTGGTACATACTACTTTATTTGGGTTCATTGAGGCACAGTTGAATTTACACTGGTTTGGGACAGTGGGGTTTTGGGCATTGCAGGTATAGTTCGGGATTTGGGTACTGTGTTTATGAGGGAGGATTAAGAAAGGCACGGTTTGTTGTGTTTCTTTGCAGATGGAGGCTGGTCTTAATGATCTAGCTGGAGTTTAGAAAATGATAAAGCTGGAGTTTAGAAAATGAGTACACCGAATGATGTTTGGCCTTAGGATGGACGCTTTGGTGAAGAGGAGGAACAGCCTGGACAGGCTGGTGGGTGGAGAAGAGGGGCAGGCTTGCCCTCTTCTGTTCCTCCTCTGGTAATGGCTGTGCAATTCAATAAGTTTGGAAGGAAAGTGAGCGGTTGCTCTGGTGGACAAATTAATAAGCAAGATGAGCTGCTTATATGGATGGTGTAATTCAATAAATTGAAGGTGAGCAGGAACGCTGCCTCGTTAGTGTTGTAATTCAATAAATTGAAGGTGAGTGGGAATGCTGCCTCATTAGTGCAAGGAAAAGTGAGGTAGTGAAGGTCGCTGCTTATTCAAGGGTGAGCAGTATGCTGCCCTTATGGTTATTTTATGTGTTTCATGGATGTTATTATCACCTGCGTCATGTTTTGGTTGAAATTTATAACTATTGGTTAACAAGCATGCTTATGAAAGTTTAATAAAGGTTGCCAAATGTCATTCGGTGTTGTGTGTTTATTGAAGTGGAACAGGACAAATGAGGTTTGGAACAGACCCTTTTGTCCTGGGACACCTTCAGTGTGGTGCTAGATACATGGGTAGGAGGGATTAAAAGAATAAAGGTAGGATAGGGTTAAATGTGAGGGAGGGATGTTAGGAGGAAATGAGGTAAGAACAGGGAGGGGATTAGAGGGTTTTGATAAGTGTAACTGAAATAGGAGTCACATTATGGCATGAACTTGCTACCCTCCCTCCCGCTTTTTTATTAGCAGGAATAGTGTGTAATTTAGTGGGGAAGGTGGAGAAGAGGGGCAGGCTTGCCCTCTTCTGTTCCCCCTCTGGTGATGGATGTGCAATTCAATAAGTTTGGAAGGAAAGTGAGTTGTTGCTCTGGTGGACAAGTTAATAAGCAAGCTGAGCTGCTTATATGGGTGGTGTAATTCAATAAATTGAAGGTGAGTGGGAACGCTGCTTCGTTAGTGCAAGGATAAGTGAGCAAGTGGGGAATGCTGCTCATTCAAGGGTGAGCAGTACGCTGCCCTTATAGTTATTTTATGTCTTTCATGGATGTTATCACCTGTGTCATGTTTTGGCTGAAATTTATAACTACCGATTAACAATCATGCTTATGGAAGTTTAACAAATGTTGTCAAATGTCATTTGGAGGCTATCCACTTATGTCCTTTAATGGATGAAAAATGTTTTATTGGCTGAGAATCTAATGGAACCAAAGAACCAGTTCTAAACTCTACCAAAACCACTGATGAGAAAGGGGGCTGCAGCACTGTCAAGGTAACCAGCTAAGAAGTGAACCAACTTATCCAGATCAACTGGGGAGTGAAAGGGTTGGCAACCAACCCTGGCTCCTTTCTGTAAGAAATTTGTGGCCAGAAAAAAGGAATTTTTCTGTAGTGTGGCCAAACTGGGATGATGCTGCAGTATTCTCATGATGGGAAAAAACAGTGCTGGAAGAGGGGTGGTGCAACTTAGCCAAGCATCTAATAGATGGGTGACCCTTGCCACAAAACGACCATAAGTGGGCAAATTTCCAAGCTGTACAAAAACAATTCCCATTGTTGAAAGCCCATCATAAAGTTTCCCTCATCATGACTTCTAACTGAGCCTTTGTGCTCTTGGGTTTTAGGCTTGTCCAACATGGCACTCAGCCAAATGTCTGGTTGCCTGTGTTCCCACCTGACAGATTTGTCTGAGGCCTTTAGTTTTCTAAATTAACGATCATATGATAGCCATGCTGAATTCCCTTTCACATGGTGTTCCTCCAAAATGGCCAAAAGAATAAGCATATAAGGGCAGAACCTGACTGGGATCTTTTTCAATGATGATGCCCATAAATACCACAAATCCCAATGACCAGTTGTCCCAGTTCCTAAATACTGACTTAACAGAGGCCATTTTCCAGATGGCTGCAAGCACTGTCATCAGGTCTTTGCTTCTCAGCATCAATTATATAATGAATGGCATCTGTGTCAACTAAATCAAACATGCCTACAATTTTCTCCTTGTTATTGGCCGGAACGTGAGTGGTAATATGGGACCTGGGGAACTGGAACTTAAAGCATTCATCATAGCCATAGGTGGCAAGAACTTAATAATGCAGAGGTCTAGGCCATCCATAGAAGTCTGCTTTACAGAAATAGAGGGGTCAGCCCTATCAATAAATCTGGTACAGGCAATGGAGAAACTGGAGCCAAGGAAAACCTTCTTTGGTGCCTGGAGGGCAACACTTGTGTGGAGCCAAAATTCCTTTCCAGGGCAATGTCAAATATTCTTGCCCTACCTTCCTTGGGGAGAGAACTGATAAAGCCATCAAGTTACTTGCCTACTGTCTGCCCTCTTATCTTCTGAAATCCTATCATGTAAGAATGAAAGCACTTAATTTACCTTTTGTTTTAACAATAAAATATTAAAATATCAATTTCTTGTTTTCTGATCATATAAATGGGCTGTGTGGTTAGCAGATTCTCTTTTGGTTTATTCTTTAATTATAGACTTAAGAATTCCTCTTGAATCTCAAATCATCTTTACATCCCAGACCTAAGAGCAAGAAATTAACCTCATAAGCCATCTTACAATTTGTCTTCTTCTTATTATTATTATTTATTAATTGTTTATATGTACAAATGATCCCTGACAAGAAATTCTCCGCCACTAGGACCTACCAGTGTGTCGCTGACATGTGGCTCCACTGGTGCGGTCGCTGACACATGGCTCCACTGGTGTGGTCACTGACATGTGGCTCCACTGGTGTGGTCACTGACACATGGCTCCACTGGTGTGGTCACTGACACGTGGCTCCATTGTATGTACAATACATTGCCCTGTTAATCTTATTATCTTGTCAGCCTCTGTTGAATTTATTGCAGCTGAAGGAGGACCTTACCTTAAATAGTCAAGCAGCTCATTTCTCTGCCCCTGGTCAACTCCAAGGACAAGTGCACTTACTAGTAAGTGTTCCATATAATACTATAATTCTATAAACATGTTCTCTCCATGTCACATGCACAACAGTCAACCTTCCCATCCTTAACAACATTAGCTTTTGTACTTCTACTGTTTTTTACACAACACAGCCACTCCAGAATAATGCTCAGTTTAAGTTCTATATTATGTTTCTGTTTGCAGTTTTTTTTTGTCAGGAATCTTACATCTTCTAACAGAACATCATCTACAGTACATTTAGCACACCATTCCAGTATCCCAGTCCTTCTTACAGTGTTAATAGTGTTCATATTTACTGAAAGCAAGTACTCTAAAATTGTTGCTTTTCCTTCTTTTTAAGTATAGGGAAATGTTTTTTATAGTTTCATTTTCTTATTTTTACTTTTTTCCCCATGGAATACTTTTTTCTGGGTTTATAAAGAAATATTCTTTGATCCTCAGTCTGATTTTTCACTGGCTAGAACTGCTAAAAGAATTATTGGTATCTAACTCTTCTGACTTTCTCCTGCATGCACTCTCTCATCATGTCCCCCTCCATATTTTTTCTTCTTCTACAGTTTCTTCTTCACCTAGTTCACCTTTTCCCTCAGCCTCTTCCTCATGTATGTTTTCTACCCTTACCCATTCATTTGCATTATTTACTGTTTGCTCTTGACAATCCACCTAAAAGTGCCCCTTTTTTTAACACAACCTGCATTCAGGCCCACACCTTCTTGCTATATGTCCTTTCTTCCCACACCGTTTACATTTTTACTTTGTCACAATCATTAATTAAATGAGAAAAGTCCCCACAAAAGAAACATGACAGGCTGCCCAGCATATCTTAATGCCCCTCTATGATCAGCCACAAAAATAAACACTTAGCAAGTGTTTCAGCGTGTTTTTTTCTTCACATTTCAAAACAGCTTCCAACTTTCACTCTCCATTCCATAAATGTCTCTCATCTCTAACTCTCAAAATATTATCAAAAGCTTTACATAGACCCTAGTTACATTTGTAACACTGTCTTCTTCTGGTTCATCAACTCTAAACTGCAAAGCAACATGTTTTTTACATTTCAGTTACTACCAGAAAACAAACAATTGTTCCATGGGTAAATGTCCTTTTTATTACACTGTTCCAGAAATGTCATCAGTTTCAAATGTTAACTCAAAAAAAGTCTCTGTCCCAATATGTATAAAAGGCATGTCTCTTGAGTTTTAAAGCCCAGAACAATTATCAAATTGCCCCCTACATAATATCCGTCGATTACAGTGCCACGTTTTTGTTCTTATTCTCACAGTTTTCCTTCTCTTCTTTTTACAAATTGTTTTGCTTGAAGTTTGTTATTACTCTCCTTATTTGCCTGCTGCATAAATTTTAGTTACTGCATTTTCTGCTCCCACAAAACCAGACACATTCTCAGTTTGTTGCTACTTTCCTACTTTACTTTCTGTCACTGCTGCATAAGTTTTAACTACTGCATTCTCTGCTGCTACATCACCTGGGGTTCCTTTTCCACATTATCATCCTCAGCATTTCCTAAAATGTTATCTGCCATCTCACCTCATGAAACAGCAGAACTGTCTCCTGGATCATCCTGCTCGATTATGTTTAGCAGAACATCATCTGCAAGCCCTCCTGATGCCAGTCCTGTTATCTGCACCACTCCAACAGACTCGCGTACCTCCTTCTCCATGGAGACTGTTTAATGCTGCTCATTTTTAACATCCACCACACAAGAATCGTTGTTTACTTTCTGAAGATCTATACCAAACAACTTTATCTACAAATTCTCATTTTCCACCTCCAAACTTTCCATAGCTTTTCTCTCCTCCCTGCAGCTGCTTCCCTTAGGCCTCTTCCTTGCTACTTTGGGAGCTCTCAGGCACCATTGAGCTCCTAAGAGTAGGGGAAGTTCCCTGATACCCTGACCAAATTTCCGCTAGTAGTATAAATACCACCGCAGTTCTCCCATGAAATGAGGCTACTAGCCTATTAGTACTAACCCAGTCAAAAAAGGATTAATAAATAAATAATGTATGAATAGGTCAAAACTCTGAGCATGGTAGAACATCAGCTAATGCTCTCATTACAGGAGACAGGATTATAGCAGTTACATAGGGTAGCCCACAGCTCCTAGAGATAAGACATGATAACACCACCATGTATTATCAGTTTCATACAGTTATAACAAAGTGCATCATATTTTAAACACTACAGCAGACATCAAGGTATCATTACATTCCACGGGTGTTTCATTGACAGGTCTTAATAGCTATGCTAAGTGCACCTTAAGCCAAATACTTAAACCACAAGCTTATCCTGCATGCAGTGCATATGTATATTATGCTCACAAACTAAAATCAGTCGTAAAATAATGTTTTGGCATTATTATTGCCTGTACTATCTAATAGCTCTATAATAAAACGCCTTCTGCATTTTCTTCCCTATAATTTAGAGTAGATATAATAATATAAACCTGAACACTATACATAATAACAATAATTGTGGATTTTCATGAACATATCAATAAAATTCTCCTGCTTCATATTTTATAGCAAAATTGTTGAATATATTGTGTAGCTACTAATTTATATACATTTTAAATAGTCACAGATAATGATATGTAATTTAAATCAATTCACTGAAAATAATCTTGCAGCAAGTTTCATGCTGATAATGTATCCATTTCCTTTCAGATTGCTGCCTGGCACCTTCAGTTACAAAAAAATGATATGAGCTTTGTGTTCGCATTTTCTACTACACTTTAATTCAGAACATTTATCATATTAATGAACATAAAACATTAGGCTGCATATGTAGTTATTATTTATTGCTATTCATACTCCATTACTTCATTTTTTTCTCATTAGGTATTTCTTAAGATGCTGAGCTCTGAAGACACAATGGTCTTTCAGTGGTGTCCTGTGAATGTGAATGTTTCTCTTAAGTGACTTGAATAGGGTGCACAAAATACAAATGGTAGAACTGACGATCAAAGATTTGGAGCATTCCTCTAATTCACTCCTCTTTTCCCTGACTGGCAAACTAAACATCTACCTATATCAGAATATCGGAATTGTCAGCGCTGCACACGCACAAATGTATGTGCTATTGATAGGATTTAAAAATCATATTCTGCATGCTACTGATGTGTTAACAATCATGTTGCTTGGTATCTCTGCATTAAAGGCAGTTAAAATGATCTAGTGAAATGGAAAAAAAAATGAATAACGTTACATCTCATTTGCAAAAGCTTGTTGGGGCTGATGCTTCCCAGGCTCCCATTAACCGTAATGATTCAGAGGTAATATCCCCTTAGGGAAGTGAAAAGTTCCAATCTCATTAGTCTCAGGAACAATAGCTTCAGTTGCTAAAAATAAAACAGTTTCAAAATAGTAGAATAAAATAAATAGGATTCAATGGACTTGAGATCCATGAATTATACAGATCCATGTTAGTGTCCTTAAATGGCTTCTGGGTTTTCAACACAAGTCAGAGGAATGATTATGTATGACCAATGGTGATACACGAGTTATAGCCAAGGAAATCGAAAATAATTTATTTTCCTAAAGATCAGTTCTGTGTGAGTAAAGTCTAGGAATATTTTTGCTTCTCTGCTATCAGTATACTCCATATTTTTACAAGAAGGCATTTCTCTTGAATAAATACCCTACAACAACTATTTCTAACAGGTTGAGTTTAAAGAGCTTTTACTGCAGTTTAATTACATGTACAGGGTCCTGTATCTCTAGAACTGCTGGTCTTTTAACTTCCTCTGCACTTCTTCTGAGCATCCACACTTTTTCCTCTGCACTTCTGAGCATCCATACCTCTTCTAACCCTCCAGAAAATTGAGATCCTATTGCAACTCACTTAACAACAGCAGCAATAAGGAGAAATCTTTCCTCAAGATGCATAAATACAAAACTACATCAGGATAAGCAGGACTCTGGCTTCTGAATGTCACATACTTTTTAAATCCATTTAGAAGCAGGCATAACCTCTGTAGCATATAACTGTATGATAACTCAGATTCTGTTGTTGTCTGTTGTATACTAGGCTGACAACCACAGATGCCTTTTTAAGCCGAGCCATCCATCCCTTCTTATTTAAGGGTATATGTAAGCTAGGGCTTGGGTGGTCAAGTATTTACCTTAAATAAACTAACAAAATTACCAAAAATAATAGCTATATAAATTCAGTCCCATAACTGTAGTACCACACCTTTGTGGAATCATCAGACTTAACACAGGGCCCTCCCAAATCTCATACTCCTAATTAATGCACAAAGTCTAAAAACTAAAACTCATCACCCAGCACAACACAGTCAGGGATCACAGAATGATATATAAAAAGAGGCAACCCCTCCATGTACCATTTATTTCTCTACTACAACTACCACCTAGACAGCAGACCAGTGACACAAAATTGTGGAGGAATCATGCTATCCAACTAGCTCAGGTTAATCCTACTCATGACACCTTACCAAACTGGCTGCTAGTTAACATATCCACAAACCGTAACAAATCAATCCATCTTCATCTGACTTTAGCCTATCTCCCACATCAGTCACCCATAGACAAATTCAATACTCTGTTTTTGCATTCACCAAAACATACACAAACTCCTGTTTATTGGTAACTTCAACCTCATAATGCTCAGCTCAAGTCATACTGATATCACAGACATCCTCAGTGAATACTACCTACAGCAGCATGCACAACAATCCACTTACCCAAATCTAAAAACTAATAACCACTCCATCCTTAGATTTCTTAATTATGGACAAGATTGTCACTGGTCTCTGATATAATCATCCATCCACTATCCTTCAGAGACCAAAGCCCCATCATCTTTGTACTTCATTCCCCCTAATGAAAGATCCTACCATAGCTAATCTCTTTTAAGACAAATTAGACTCTAGTACCAAAAAAAACCCTCAAATCCATCATTGGTGCTTTAGACTAGCCCAACATTCTAAACACAGCCAAAGCCAACACCATAGGAAGTCTACAAGATGCCTCTTCCTCTAATATTTAGAACTTAGAAGACAAATAAGAATAACCCGTTAACCAGTGAACTGAAATCAATACTAAAACTGAGGGATGACATATGACATTTTTGCAAAACCAACCCAAGTACAGACACAAGAAAAATGTTTCTCCAATTCTGAAACATCTCAAAGCAAGCAATTAGGAAACATAAAACCTGATTAATGAAATTAACACAAAACTCCATAATCAACACACCCAAGCAGATCTGAAAGGAAGTCAAGAGATTCACAGGTAGAAACAAGAAATCTTATCATAAAACACCACATATATTCTACCTCATTTCCTGTCAGAATTTAGCAACTTACCTACAACCTACCTACAACCTATTCCACCACAATAAGCCACAATCAAAAACACTAATCCATTTAAATATCTGAATCCCTGGCTATATCCTTCTCTCAGCTTCTCCCTACACTGCAAAAAGACAACACAAGAAAAAAAATTAACCCGCTAATTTTCTGGGTCAACAAAAATCTCCGTCTTCCTCTCAAAACTTTCCAGAATTTCCATAGGATAAGGTGTTTCACAGTACAACTTGAATGTGGTCTTCCCTTAATAGCACATGCCTAAACATGAAATCAAACTAATTAAACACTCACCAATAAAATATCTCACTAAGCAAAGAACACTATTGCAAAGGACTACAAAAAGCAAAATGGTTTCCTGTAAAACAAATAGCGTATCTCCTCCTCCTCCTCTTCCTCCTCCTCAGATCTCAACTATTGTGGCTACTACAGAACTAAATGTTCTCCTCACTAGCTACCAGACTAATAGAAGACTTCCTTCCCAGCAACCTTAGTAACCTTGATCACATGGCAGCCACATTACAGGCTCCTCAGACTAAATTGTAATGCAGAAATCACTATTTCTCAGTACTAGGCCCTAAAATCATTGACTCTGTACCAAGGGGGCTGGGACTGGCATAAAGGTTAAGGTGTTTACATGACATACACGAGGTACAGGGTTTGATTTTGACCTTTGAATGAAGTTGCCTTAGCTTAAATGATCCCCAAGGGCGGCTAGCCTAGTACTCACTTATGAGCCACAGTTAAAGACACATCCACTTAGCCAAAATTCTGTTCTTAACTGAAAATGCACCTCCAGAAAATGTCAAAATACCAATGTAATACTTCAAATCATGATCTAATTAAACCATAAGCTCCCACTTGCTGCCACCTCCTCATTACCCTGTACAATAGCCCCTCCATACTCAATACTCTAGTCATACCGTTGACCTACTAAAGTACCTCACAACTCAATTTATGTATTTTAAGCAAACTCACCCATCTTTATTATCCTCTATTGAAAGATGTTTTAACATATCTATAAATGCAGAACCATAAAATTTCACTATCACATCACCCAGTAAAAACATCCAAAAGTCTTTTAATAAAAATACAATAAAAGTGAAACGGCTAAGCATTTTTGTCTTAAGTATCAGAATTCATCAGAACAAACAATGGGCAGTCCCAGGTACCTGACCTTTAAAAACTCATCATGTGACCAGGATGTAGAGTGATGACATCTTTACTGACCTTTGAAAACTCATCATGTGACCAGGATGTAGAGTGATGACATCTTTCCTGTAATCACTAAGCAGTGTAATAATACAAATTGCTAGAACACACGTGGCACCACTTTGTACTGATCTGCTTTATTCAGAATCGACATCATTCTCTGAGTATTCATGTGTATCCATGGTAACCCCCGCATTATTTCGTTTCATCAGCTTGATCAATTGACCAATTTATCCTGAGATTGTGCATTAGTCTGTTTTTATTTGGGGTCATGTTATAACATTTTGAGTGGACTTCTTATACAACATTTGTCTAATGTCCCTTTCACATAGTGCCTCAAATACATTTAAAACGGGGGAGGGTTTTTTTTTCCTTTAAAGGCCATATTATGAAGAATATCAGTATCATTGTTTTTGTAATGCACTGCCAAAATGAGGGGTTTTTTTTGTGTATAGTTTTAATTCCATTTGGGTGAATGCAAGGTCCAGTCTAGATGCTGGAATGAAAACCTTTGGCAAATAAATGGTGATGGGTAGCATTTCAGTCACTGAAACGGTACCTGTTAAACAAAATGTGGTCAGTGTTTCTGAGCACAACCTCCTTTCCCATGGATTGTAAGCATTCCTAAGGGGGTGCGTCCTTGAGCTTTTGATATCTCTGATATTTGACCTCCCAGTTTAAATACGTTACCAGGTAGACATTTCTCATGTCTAAATGGATAACATCATCGACAGGTGCATTTTCTGAAGTATAGAAAGTCAAAATCAAATGCCTACTATTATTAGGTGATGTCAATCCACAATGATTTGTTAGAAAACAACAAATTGTATGAGGAACAAGCAGAAAATATAAAGCAAAAATCTAGACATTCTGCCAAAACCTGGGAGGTTGAGAGGTATGGCTGTACCTCTTGCAACAGGTCTTTGCAATTGTACTTTATTTCCTGGAAAGAGACTAGAATTGCTCATTTGTGTTCAGTGATCTACCCTAGTTAACTAAGTCAAATAAATAAATAAATAATTGTCCTTCGGTTGACATGTTAAACCAAGGACCCATCTGTTTAAGTTGGTGGTAGCTCAGGCGGATGTAAAAGATCCCACAGC
>NC_056745.1:1461103326-1461105826 GCF_019279795.1 Protopterus annectens | reverse complement strand
TGACAAGACCTACAAACATAATAAAATTCTTATATACAGAAAAGGCGATATATTCATCTCCGTTCAGAGCATAAAGCATGACCAAGCTATGAAATTGGGTCCGTAATGTTACAGCTATAAATACAAACATAATAAAAATCCTGCAAAAGCAGGAACAATCAATCTCAAAAATATAATTAAAATGTAAAAAGACATTTAAAGAAATTTTGTAACGACGTCACAAGAGTGCAAGAATGCTCTGCCCGTGAATAGCAATGAAGATGATAACTAACTTGTATGTTAAGCTAGCATGTTGCTGAATATTTTATCTGAATGACAAAGTGTTATAAAAGCTGTATAGACAAAACAGAATATATGCATGGTAAGGAACACTATATATATATATATATATAATAAAAATTCTGCATATAAACATTCAGTCAATCAAGGCAATGAATCTATAGTACTAACCTATCAATCTAATGTACTTATCTGATTTCAACATTTAAGAGCAATAACGATAAATGTGTATTTTCAGTCACATCTATTCCGCCTATAGTCCCAGGCTCCCAGAATGAACGGCAGGCTGCAGCTTTCTTTCTCGGCCTCGGGCAATACAAGTGATAAAGTCCCAGTCCAAACGAATAGCAGGCAGGCGGCAGCTAAGTGTTTCTGTTTTCACAGGATTGGCGATTTGGCGGCAAGCTTTTCAAATGCAGCAACTGCTTGCAGCCAGCCGGAAATGATGACGCGAGCTCAAGGAGCTCAATTCCGACTGACTGGTAGTGCTGACGGGGGTGAGGTCATCGCGCACGCGATGAGGGCAGCTCCGACTGCCAAAATTAAAAAATAAAAAAATAAGGCAAAGAAATCGGAAATGAAGGGGCGCCAATCGGGAATCGTGGCACCCCTTCATTTGGACCCCAAAACTCGGTAAAAACCGAGTCATTCGGGACGGTTGGGAGGTCTGCATATATACATAAATTTTATATGCAATAATATGGTATATTGATTCTTTAAGGGTAAGATTATAAGGATGTAGAGTGATAATTAGTGTAAAGGAAAAAAGTTAGTCAGGGTTAGTTCAGGAGCATAGCCAGAGATATAGTTTTAGATTCCTTTTAAAAAGTGAGAGAGAAGTCTGAGTTGTGAGTTCAGTGGATAGTAGATTCCATAGTTTTCCAACAGTGTTAGAGAACAGGGAATCACATGCTGAGTTGTTGGATCTGGAAGTATTGATCAGCAGTTTGTTGGAGTGTAAATTCTTGAGATTACTGTAAGGTGTAACGAGGCTCGAGAGTATTGGGGTGTTGGTGGGGTTATACAGGGTCTTGTGGGCTATAGCAAGCTGGTGAAATTGAAGCTGCTTAAGAAATTCTAGTCAGTCTCGTTTTAGCTTCAAACAGTGATGGGTTCTGAAAGGAGAGCCTGTAGCAAATCTAGCAATATTATTATAGGATGTTGCCAGTTTGTTGAGGTTGTTTTTAGAAAGATTAGTGTATATAGGTGAAGCATAGATTAGAGTGGAGATTAAGTGAGTTCTGGCTATAGTGGTCTTAGCTACTGGTGTAAGAAAGGGTTTGATTCTGTAAAGGGATCCCAGTTTTTTGTTAACTGATTTTATTGTGCTGTTTATATGAGTATCAAGTTGTTGTCTATTGTTATTCCTAAGAGTTTAGTGGTTAGGTCAGGAGAAATAACAGTACCATTATTAGATATGAGTGTGAAATGTATAGAGGTGGACTTTTGGGTTGGAGTGAAGAGTAACAGTTTAGCTTTTTGGGGTTTAGGAGGAGGCAGCAGTTTGAGAACCATTGTTTTACAGTATTGAAAGCTTGTTGGGTAAGAGACTGAAGTTCAGTTTGAGAAGTGGCTGAACAGATTATAGTTGAGTCATCTGCATATTGAATGCAGGTGGTGTGTGGAATTGCTGACTGAAGGTCATTAATACAAATGGAAAATAGGAGTGGGCCTAATATGGAGCCCAGCAGAACACCAAGGGAAATAGAAAGGTGATTAGATAGTTTATTTTGACAGAGTACAGCTTGCTGTCAGTTTTCTAGGTAAGATTTGAACCAATTCATGGCTATAGGATCGAGTGAAAGGGATTTCAGTATGTGTAGAAGGAATTGGTGATTAACCATGTCAAAAGCTTTAGATAAATCAATGAAGACTGCAGAGGAAAGAATATTTTTGTTATGTTTTTTGTTAATGCAGTCTGTGAAGGATAGCAGGGCAGTGGTAGTACTGTGGAAAGGTCTGAATCCATGTTGACAGTTGGCAAGTAAGTTGTTTTGGAGTAGGTGGTTAAGTAGTTGCTTATGGATGCACTTTTCCATTATTTTTGCTAGAGGAGATAGCAGAGCTATAGGACGATAGTTAGAGAAGTCACTGGAGTTCCCCCCTTTATGTAGTGGGATGATGAGAGACGTTTCCCAGATAGATGGGATAGTTCCCTCACTTATGGATCTATTTATCAGAATGGAAATGGGATAGGCAATGGCTTTGGCACCTTTTTGCA
>NC_056745.1:1461095826-1461098326 GCF_019279795.1 Protopterus annectens | reverse complement strand
TTCCAGTGCTTATTAATAATATCTGTATAACACCTTATATCTCTCGAATAATTGAGACATAATTTAAGTGTTTGTGTTTTCTTAACATGACTTTTACTACTACTTTCTATCGATTTAGAAAAGTAGGGTTTGGCTCTACTATGTCTGATATTCTTTACTGCATTAATACTATAGTCAATTAATTTCCAATCGTAACCTCTATCTAATAAATCAGTTTCCACTGTAGTTAGTTGTGTTACAATTGCATCATCCATAGCATTGAGTCTAGAAGCTCTATACACTTGGTTTTGAGTTACATTTTTAAAAATAAACTGAGGATGCATACTATCTCTCCTAAGGAGTTTATTAACATGGCATTCTTTCTTATACATTTTAATACTCAGGTCACCATTTGCAGCCTGCATAATCAAAACATCTAAAAAGCTTATTTCCTTACTTGAATAATTCAAAGTAAACTTAAGAAAACGTGTGGAGGTATTAATGTAATCAGTAAATACTTTCAACTTTTCAATAGAGCCCTTCCTTACCATAAAAAGGTCATCCACAAATCTACGGTAAAGCAATATATCATTCCTAAAGTCATCTTTCATTAAACATTCCTTCTCCCATTTTAGCATTATGGCATTGGCATAACTATTCGCACAAGACGTTCCCATGGCAATGCCTTGATTTTGCCAAAAAAAACTTATCTTTATATATGAACACATTGTTCTCTAAAACAAGATTCAGTAACTTACATATGAACTCTATCTTATTACAGTCATAATTCCCATTTCTATGCATTAAATCTGCTACACTCTTAATTCCATATTCATTGGGTATAACTGTAAACAATGAGACGACATCAAATGTAACTAATAATATATGTTTACTCATAGTATGCTCACAAAATTTATAAAGAGCTGTAACAAATTGTTTAGTGTCTTTAAGTATATGTTCTGAAGTACTAATAAGAATTTTCAGAGTTTTTCCAAGTATATAGAAATAGCCTCAGTACACCAATTCCTACCAGACACAATTGGTCTCACTGGGGGATTTTCTAAACTTTTATGTAACTTAGGCAGTCCTTGTATTACTGGAATGGTGGGTTTAGTAATAAGAAAATATTGAAAAAGTTTTTCATCTATAATATTATTACCTACCATCATCCTTGGTTGCTCATGTACGTATTTAACCATTTTATTCACTTTTGACAGAGTGATAGGTTTATAAAAAACTCTATCACTCAAGAGAAGAAACATTCTCTTGTCATAATCATTCTTGTCAAGGATTACTATAGGTCCCCCTTTGTCCACAGGTATAAAACAACTGGGTTTGCTATACACAAACTCATTCTTCATGCTGTCATTAGCAAACATCATTTTCAACATCAAGTTTCTCGTAAACATTTTGATATCTAAAACTACTTCTGTAATGTCAGAGTCCATTGTAGGAATAAATGACAGTCCTTTTTCTAAAACCTTGAGCTCATTACATGACAAAACATAATGTGATAAATTTATAACTAACTTTTGTTGCTTAAGGACGCCTTCTTTAAGGTGTAAGGACTCACCATACTGTCCGTTTGTTTCCTTTTGTGACTGGTTGTGCTTCTTCACCTCATTTGGGACTAGTTCTGCCGACCCCTTCCTTTGCTGTTCGAACAGCTTCTGCTTGGTAGCGGAAATTGCATAATGAGCTCAAGGTTTTAGAAAAAGTTCCAAAAGCAGACCAACGTGAAGAAAGTGAAGAAACTAGTTTATTGTAATGTTAAGCGCTTTTCGTCGCCCGCTATTGGGGCAACTTCATCAGACAAGATTCAATTAAGCAAATTATTAATATATAACAACATCAATTAAAAGTTAAAACACTTTTTAAAGTGATATTAGTCAAATGACCACCCAGTCCTGACACTCTCAAGTGCATCTGTCATTAAACATTAAAAACATTTTACCACATGTTAAAAATGCTATTACAAAACGTTGACAAATAAAAAATTCAAGGCAATAAATTTATATGAAATTAGATATACTAAAATTAACTATAAATATAAAAAGAATTAAAGGTCTAACTGCAATAGACAACATATGACCATAGTATAGTGACATCTACTTAGAACATATTTAATTCCTATCTAAACTTTTCAATTTCAATAAACAGCAGATATTACAATATTCGTTTAGTCCTGGTTTGAAAAAAGAGTTTGTTCTCAATTGCCAAGACAGTTCACGGTCTTCTAATAAAAGATTATATGGACCCCCTCTGATGTCAGTTTGAATCTGGTCAAAGGCTGTGAATTTAAAACTATGTCCTACATTAGCTATAGTGTGTTTAGCTAGAGCATTTTCTATCTTACCTTTAGATATCACATATATATATGCTCGTGCACTCTCTCTTTTAATCGGCGTTCAGTCTTTCCTATATAATATTCATATAAATTTATTGCCTTGGATTTTTTATTACATGGATTATTACAAAACCCACCATTCCAATGATACAAGGACTGCCTAAGTTGCATAAA
>NC_056745.1:1461040826-1461083326 GCF_019279795.1 Protopterus annectens | reverse complement strand
ACTACTTTTTCCCATAACTTCATGCTGTGACTGATCAATTTAATCTCTCTGTAGTTACTACAGTTCTGCACATCACCCTTATTCTTAAAAATTGGTACCAAAACACTTTTTCTCCATTCCTCAGGCATCCTCTCACTTTCCAAGATTTAATTAAAAAATCTGGTTGGAAACTCCACTGCCATTTCACCTAAACACCTCCATGCTTCCACAGGTATGCCATCTGGACCAACAGCCTTTCCATTCTTCATCCTCTTCATAGCTATCCTTACTTCCTCCTTGCTAATCCATTGTACTTCATGATTCCCTATCTGCACATCATCCAACCTTCTCTCCCTTTCATTCTCTTCCTTCATCAACCCCTCAAAGTACTCTTTCCATCTGCTCAACACACTCTCCTCGCTTGTGAGTATGATTCCCTCATTATCCTTTATCACCTTTACCTGCTGCACATCTTTCCTAGCTCAGACCCCCTGTCTAGCCAATTGGTACAGGTCCTTTTCTCCCTCCTTAGTGTCCAACCTTTCATACAACTCTTCATATGCCTTATCCTTAGCCTTCATCACCTCTCTCTTTGCAATGCATCTCATCTCCTTATACTCCTGTCTACATTCTTCATCTCTCTGACAATCCCACTTCTTCTTTGCCAACCTCTTTCTCTGTATACTCTCCTGTACTTCCTCATTTCACCACCATGTCTCCTTGTTGTCCTTCCTCTGTCCAGATGTCATACCAAGCACCTTTCTAGTGGTCTCCCTTACTAGCTCTGCTGTAGTTACCCAGCTATTCGGTAACTCTTCACTGCCACTCAGTGCCTGTCTTAACTCTTCCCTGAACTCCACCTCACAATTACCCTTTTTCAGTTTCCACCATTTGATCCTTGGTGCTGCCCTCACACTCCTCCTCCTCTTCTTGATCACCAATGTCATCCTACAAACCACCATCCGATGTTGCCTAACTACACTTTCCCCAGTCACCACTTTACAGTCTCCAGTCTCCTTCAAACAGGCCCTCCTACATAAGATATAATCCACCTGTGTGCATCTTCCGCCACTCTTGTATGACACCCTATGCTCCTCCCTCTTGTTAAAATATGTATTCACTAAGAGAGCAAATTTAGAAACTAAATAACAGTTTTCTTCTGTTTTACAAATATAATAATAAGATGTCATATTAGCTGCTAGTATCCACTAGCAAAGGGCATGAGTCATTCTCATAACCCTCAATGTTCACAGCTGCCATGCCTCCACTTTTCATGTTTTCAAGTATGAAATTAACTGTTATAATTCAGCAAGTCAACACTGACAGCATGCAGTACTCTTTGCTATCCGTCATTTAACTTTTACTCCTTTAATTTGTGCAGTAAATCTTCTACCATTAGCACTGTATATTTTAGCAATGACTTATGTTTTTTAAGAAATGGCTCTTTTTTAGTGAATTTGACTAATCATATGACCATTTTATGTGTTAGTGTTTTGGTTAGAATAGTTTGATCTGACAAAGTCTGTAGTATTGTAGACAAAAGTACTAATTTATTAAAACATTCAGTACCTATTTAAACATTTTTTATTTATCTGATTTTTTTCTAATTCCGATTTGCTCTTTTTATTTCAATTTAGGTTTACAGGTAAATAAAAGAAGTCTGCTCCTCCTTGTATTCCAGGAAGTAAAGAAAACTTATGCTGAAAAATAACCATAGGTGGCAAGACAAATCCAAGGAACAAAAGTAAAATATAATCCACTGCGGCAGGTTAGAATCCACTGAGACAAGTTTTAATTCCTAAAAACAAGTTGTGCAAGCGCTTTCGTACAGCAAACATCTTTTTTGTACTTTGTGATTCAGGATATTTTACTTTACATAATTTCATAGAAACTAGGAAGTGAGGAATGTTTCCATGACAATGTGTTAAAAACTGTCTATGAAATGTATGTTAACTACATCCTACATGACACAATTAACACTGCATAAACAAATAGCTGATTAATCTGTAGAATGTCACACATCCTTTTACTATAATTGCAAAATTTTATGTCTCATACATTTGGTCTTATGCTGAAATATTAAAGTCTCATATTATACTTGTCCAAAAATTATTTTACACTGAGTTGCATGTTTATCTGACTTTATAAACAATAGAAGTTGGTAGTTTGGTGCCTGTGTCTGGCAACATGGGTGAAATGAGTTTCTAACACAGCCCATCAACCAGATTAATATATTCAAAATAAACAAATAAATATCCCTGAAACAAAAAGACAGTGCCATCATGATAAATGACTGATAACTGCTGAAACTAAAGAAGGTAACCTGAACTAGATGTACTTTATACATGGGGATTGTACATGTGCTTTGGTAATGGGATGTATGAAGATCCATAGATACATGTATATATTGTAATTGGGGGCAGTGACACAAACTGTAGATGGTGTCCTATAGTTGGAAGAGTTGTATTGACCATCTGCTTTGGGCATCGACTTTGACGTGCACTATTCTCTAGATAGGAGAACATGAATCACGGACTGCACACTGTGTCAGGGCTAGCAACTAGATGGTGTAATAATAGGCTTTAGGTGATTTGTTTGTGTTGATTAATGTCGTCAAAAATGAGCATGTACATTTGCCAGTGATAAGCAGGTTGACCTGTACTACTCTGATCTATGCCAGGGGCCCATGCTAATGGTGGGAGAGGTGTATGTGTCCCTATTGGCCCGTGTGTGCCCACACTAATGCCCAGCAGCCCATAGTCAATAGTAGCCAATAAACTACTAGCCAGATGGTGTCCAGTCATCCAGTCAGGGTTACCTGGTATAGTTCTATTGAGTGAAAGGTAAACATAAATCTCATTAACCTCCCAAACATGAGCTAAGGATTGCTACACTCAATGTAGGTTCACTGAAAGGACTAACTTGAAAGTGGATGCCATGATGGTAAGAAGGAGGCTGGACATCTGCTGTATCCTGGAAACAAGATGGAAGGGCAGAGCAGCAAAGAACAGTTGGCTTGAGATACAGAATCTACTACTCAGGAGGAAAGCAAACTAGAAATAGTGCGAGAATTGTGGTGAAGGAGAGGCTTCAAAAGACAGTGAGGGATGTCATCAGAAGTAATGACAAACTCACAGCAATCAGATTCCAGTGTAAGGACAGGGCAGTATTTATAACTTCAGCCTATGCCCCCAACAGGTTGTGATGGTGAGGAAAACAATATATTCAGATACCAGCTGCAGGATCTACTAGATATAGCAGGACAACATGAATTGTCTTTTATACTGGATGACCTGAATGCACATATCAGGACAATCAGAGCAGGATATGAGGATTGTCTGGCTCAACGTCGGAGGGACAACAAGAATAAAGAAGGAAAGGGCATTCTAGACGTCTGTCTTAAAAATCACTTGATGATAGCCAACACATGGTTCAGCAAGAGAGACAGTCACGAGATCACATACATGCAAACTCAGGTAGACTTTTTCCTAATAAGAAGAGCACAGGGGTAGAATCAGTGATTGCAGAGTCATCCACAGTGAAACAGTTAACCTGTAGCATAATCCACTGGTTCATTGCTTCATAAGAGATTACTAGGCTAAAGGTTTAAGAGACCTTACAAGCCTAGTCAATATGCAATATATGGCCCTGGGGGCAAGAAGATGGCATAGATTTGTGCATATGCCTTAAGTATTTTACAGATTGCCCATGTCCATAAGGGACATAGGTGCTATCCCAGGTGTGACTTTGTGATTTCCCATCCATTGATCCAGGTAATCTCTATGATACATATCTGTCTCTCTAGCATGTTTTGTTTGGGTAACTGACTATGTTTAGATCCCTAGATTGAATGACATTGGTGCTGTTTGTCTTGTGGATGTGTAGCATCTCCGCATCTCCATCAGGGCTCGATTTCTGAGTGTCTTGTAGGTCAGCCATAAGTCACCCCTTAATAGTCAGTAGGAGACATAGAAAAAGGATAGGGCTTTTAGTCTGTCTACATAGGACATGTTGTTAACACCCTCCCTGAGATTCATGAAGCTTGCGCCAGGTGCAGGCATAGTGTCAGTGTTCTAACACCAAAGATGGCCGCCGAGCGATTCAGGTACGAGCCGTTCCCATTTGCACTACCTGCATATGCTACGCCCGCACAACTCCTGAGCCTTGTATGCTAATTACCCCATTTGCAGCAGTGTAGCATGCAAATGAAGGTATGTAGCAATTCAGGAAGTGGTGCAGGCATAATGTAAGCATGCAGAAATGTAAACTGTAAAAAATGGTTTACATTTTTGCAAACATAAAATCGGAGCCATGACAGCTGACCAAACACATGTATTATATTGTTAATAAATGCCAATGGCTAAATATATAACCATTGGCATAAAAAAATGTACAAAATATAAAATTAACATTTAATATATATATAGTCACACTATCACGACGTGGAAGCGCAGGGCAGCGGTGTTCAAAGGGGATCGCAAAGAATATATAAAAATATAGAATAAAACCGCAATGAAACACATATCATGATTTCCCCATAATAGTCAATGGCAGGCATGCTACACCATACTCATGGTGCAAGGGTTGCTAAGGGGCAGTGACAGTGTTATGTGCAGTAGCTAGGAATTAGTAGGCAATGTCACGCAAATGAGAGGAATAATAGTGAATCGCAGATTTCCCACTGGTGTAGGGATGCACCTTACAGTGTAGCATTATAACACCGAGATGAGCCCTTGAGATAAAGATGACATCAAGTGAGGGGTGTGTCGCCATTGCTGTAAGCACATTGGAGCATTGCTAAACTGGTCTGCCCCTAGCTAGGCAAAGCTGCAGGATAGAGGTGTGTCGAACTACCTGAGAGTACACAAGGTAACCAAGTATGCATGTGAACGGAGATGAAAACGTGTGTAAACCCGGTAAATGGGTTTGCACGGTGTGCACTGCAGCTGAAACAGGAAGGATATAGGAAAGAAATAAGGAAATGCTGCAGCAGTGAAATTGGAGTACAAATGACTAATTAACACCTAGGAGCCTACAGTGGGCCATTGACAACAGCTAACAAGGCTGCAAGCAGCTACCTACAGAACAGGGAAGGGGAGGGGCTATACTGCAAAGAAAACAGCAAAGTATGAAAGCAGAACAAAGGCGATATCAGTATATCAGCTGCAAGGCACATTTTGCCATGACTGGGTAGGGAAAGTACAAAACAAGAAAGACGGCAGGTGGATGCATGCCTGATAATGGGAGGGGATCCAGGTCTAAAAGTGAATTAAAGGGCAATAGATTAATCAAGACAGGCAAGTGGATCTCCACAGTAAAGGCCCCACACATGCAGTACTTATTGCAAAATCCATAATTAAGACACGCAGCAGCTGGAATAGCACATACATACCCAATTAAATCAGCAGCAACCATAGCACAATACTATAACGTGTGAAAGCACCACCATTATCACTCCCTCTCTGGTCAGATCAGACCACAAACTGATAACCCTAGACATCCTCACCCCTCCACCTCCCCCAGTCAAAGAAACCATCGTAAAAAAACCTTTCCAAAGCAAACTTCAAACTACTTGCATCAGAAGTGGAAAGCTTCACTATTCCCTTGAAGAAGGAAAATGATATACAGGATGCAGAATCCTACACCAAGGCACTTTATATACATCTTCAAGATTGCATGGACCATGCTATCCCAAATAAAACCAAGACTCCTTCTTCAAGCAAGAAGAAACCAGTCTGGTGGACCCCGGCCATAAGCAAACTATACAATAAAAGGAGGAGACTTATACAAAAAAAGGCCAAATCTCAAGTAGAAAAATCTTCCCTGATCAGCATTAGTAAGAAACTGAGGGCCCTCATCAAATCAACTAAAGCCAATTTCAAAAAAAAAGTTGCCAAGGATGCCAAGGATAACCATAAGGCCTTCTATGGTTATGTCAAAAAACTAAATGGCAACGCTCAGGTCTGTTCTGAGCTAGTACAAAATGGAACAAAATACACTGACCCCACTGACATTGCCAACATCTTAGCTGACAGGTTCAGTGCAAATCCCCCTCCACCACCACCACCTACAGGGCCTATTACTATTCCAGGGGATTGTGTAACTCCAATTATTACTGATACGTTGGTTAATAAGGCTCTATCTAAAGCTAAAAACTCTGCATCCATGAGACAGATGGTGTCCCGGGCAGTATCATACGCGAGATCCAAAATGAATTAACCCCGCATCTGAATACCCTGTTCAATCTCAGCCTCTTGACAGGATATGTGCCCATAGAATGGTGCACAGCAACGGTGGTTCCACTGCACAAGGGTGGGCCCACAACCAACCCTGGGAATTACCAACCAATAAGCCTGACCAGTCTGATCTGTAAGGCAATGGAGCGAATCATTATGGAACTCATAAATGGAGAGATTGGGAACCTCCAAACACTTGACCCCACACAGTTTGGCTTCGTTAAGGGCAGATCATGCCTCCTGAACCTGGTGGACTTCTTTGAGACAGTTACTCAGGCTATAGATAAGGGAAAGGAGGTATGCACGACTTACCTTGACCTTGCTAAAGCATTTGACACCATTCCCCATTCGGGTATTATTGATAAACTCACCAACCTGGGCATAAACCCTTATGTCACAAGATGGATCGCAAACTGGCTGTCAGACAGATCCCACAAAGTAAGAGTAGTGGGATCTATGTCCGAATCCAGACTAGTAATGAGTGGTGTGCCTCAGGGCTCTGTCCTGGGGCCCCTCCTGTTTGGCATTTACTTATCAGAAGTACAGGCAAGCACTGAAGGGCTGTGGCTGACCAAGTTTGCGGACGACTGCAAACTGGTTGCTATAATAGTCTCCGGCCGACATGGATATCCTCCAGAAGGGCCTTAATGAGACTGATGCATGGTGTCAAAGCCATGGTCTCAAGCTAAATGCTAAAAAAATGCATAGTAATCCCCTTTGGAAAAAACAGAATACCTATGAACTACCACATAGGAGGTAACCCCCTGAAATCTGAAGAAGTAATAAGAGATCTAGGGACCCAAGTAGATAGTCAGCTTTCCTTTGATAACCATGTTGCCAAGGTGGTTAGAAAATCCTTCTATGTGACCCATCTGATCACGAAAGGGTTTGCATCAAGATCTAAGGATGTAGTGGTACCCCTCTACTCTTCCCTCATCAGACCCATTATTGAGTACTATGCACCAATTGGAATGTACCTGGCTGGGCATCTCCAGCAGCTGGAGAGACCACAGAGGTACCTCACTAAGAGGATTACTCTCCTCAAACAGTTGCCCTATGCAGCATGATTGAAAAAAACTAAGGCTTTTCTCTGTTGCATACCGTCTTCTCAGAGGCGATCTCTGTCTAACATACAGAGTCATGTCCAAACCAGAACTGTTAAACATGCTCCATCTTAGCAAAACCAAATCTACTCAAGCTACATGCTCTAGGGATATAAACCTCAGAATAGCAATGAATAGAACATGCTGGAGGGATAGATTCCCTTCACAGAGACTTCCCTTGCTATGGAACAAGGTCCCGATCTACATAAGACAGAGCCCCTCACTATCACTCTTCAAGAGGAACCTTGACGAGTGGATGGATAGCAGAAAGTTCACACCAGGTATCATATCAACAGCTCTACTAGATAGGGGCCAAGGGTACTAGCTGCTAGATCAAGGGCCTAGGGAACTAACCAAAGGGGTGGTGAATACCACACAACATGGCTGGGCTAATATATGCCTTCGGGCAGATAGCCTAGTACCTACCTATGAACCTATGAACCTCAAACATATTTGTTTATTCCCATACACTCTGCACCAGTGGTGTATACAGATGAGGAACTTTCATTATGTACATGTTAGGGGCTGCCATAGCTTTGATCCACCAGCATGTGTTGGAGACTTAAGGTGGTGCGGAGGATGATGCACATGACCACCGCAGGCACCGAAGAGGAGAAGAGTGTTCAGACCCTGGGTAACCTACCAGGGGCTACATGATCTGGAGACAGTAGAGCATTACAGGGTGCACAGGGACACCCTACAGCAACTTGTGGAAATCTGCCAGCCACGCCTCAGAGCCAGAACAAACAGAGGGGGACCCATCCCAGTGGATATGAAGGTATGTGTAAGCCTGAGAATACTAGCTACAGGTACCTTTCAAAGACCAACTGGGAATATCATGGGTATCTCACAGGCATCAGCAGCTGGGGTTCTACACCATTTCCTGGATGCCATGTTACCACATGCCAATGAGCACATATACTTCCCCCGAATGCAGGAGGAGTTGGCCAGCAATATACGTCTCTTCCTCTGTGTGGCAGAATACCCGGAGGTACTGGGTGCAATAGACTGCATGCACATACACATCAAGTCACCACCCGGTCAGCAGGGTAGACGCTACATAAACTGCAAGGGATACCCCTCCATCAACTGCCAGGTCAAGTGCAATGCCCAGGGTATTATCATGGATGTGTGTGCTGGCAGCCCTGGAAGCTATCACGACTCCCACATCTGGTATGCTTCACAGCTGTATCAGTTATTTGCCAGGGGGGACATCCCAAATGCCCACCTGGTGGGGGATGCTGGCTATGCACTGGAACCGTGGATGATGACTCTCATCAGAAATGCACACACACCCATGCAGGAACATCATAATGAGGCACACGCACAAACCAGAATCATCATAGAGCATGTGTTTGGGATGCTGAAATCACGGTTCCATTGCTTGGACATATCTGGTGGAGCCTTGCAGTACTCTCCAGGCACATGTGCACACATCTTCGTAGTGTGTGCCATGCTACACAATATGGTCCTGCAGAAACAGCTGCAGCAGGGACAGAATGGTGAAGGCCTTCACAGCCCACCGCCATTGTCAAGGGCCCCACAGGCACAGAGGTACTCAGACCACAAACACCCTGAGCCAGCCCCAGTAGGCAGACGGAGTCGTGCCCAGTATTCCCATGCCTTGGCAAGGAGGGAATGTATAGCACACACACTGACAGTGTAGGCACCTAGGGAATGACACCTTTCTCCACCTGCACACACAGTAAAAATGGATGGCACACGCACAAGACTACCTGTAAATTGTCATGTATAGGCAGTCTACTGTGTGCATCCAACATAGGCAGCCTTCAACTATTGCACACACAACAGCCATTGGTACAAGGTAAGTCAACACCTGAACAGTAAATTAAGCTATCAGCATATGCAGATACTGTATGTATAGATTCATAGGTAGGTACTTGGCCAACTGCCAGATGCCATTCATAAGGCCAGCCAAAATGTGTCAGCTTTTGCCACCCCATTGATTCATTAACCATCCCTCTGTTTAGCAGAGCCAATGTCAGGATCCCTGGGATGCATCTACTGTTCCCCATCCACCCTTCAAGTTTTCTCTTGCAGAGTGTTAGTGAGGGGCTCTGTATAATGTAGTTAGGGATGTTGTTCCAAAGTATGGGAAGTGTCTGTGACAGGAAGCTGTCCCTCAAGCATCCTCCAGTTATTGTTGTGGCAAGGTCAGCTCACTACAGTGTGTGGTTCACTGTGACATGGATTCCCATAGGTGGAGCATATCCATCAAGCCTGAGTTCGACATGGCTGTGTTGGCCAGCGGAGATCATCTCTGGGTAAACGAGATTCCACTGAGTAAAGCAGAAGTTTATTCAGTCTGGCTGCATAGGCCATATGTTGGAGGCCAGTATTCCCCTTGGTGAGGTACATTTGTGGGCTCCCCAGCTGTTGGACGTGTCCTCTGGGGTACACCCCACATGGGTTATTATACCCTATGATGGGAATGATGAGTGATGAGTGATGAGTAAAGGGGCACTATAACCCCAGTATGTCTAGATGGGAGTCCCGTAGTAATCAGATGGCCTACATAGAAGGATGTCCTAACTACTGTAGTGATATGATTGTCAAAGGGGTGATCACTATCTACCTTAGTCCCCAGATACCCCATTACTTCATCTGTATTAAAGTGGCTGCCGCTCTTGTGTTAATATGTGGGTGCCAATTCCACAATGGAATGACCATGCAGTTAGTGGCACTTGTTTGGAGGCCATGTCGTTGGCACCCTGTGACGTTCTCTATGAGGTCCCTTGAGGGATGTCTGTGTCAGCTGTACTATCAATCATGGCTCCCAGTTTGCAGTCATTGCCAGACATGGTCTGCCGTAGTCCACCTGTGTTTGCCTGTACATCTGAGACATATATGCCAAACAGTAGGGCTCCCAGAACTGAGACCTTTGGGACACCAGTCGTGACTGTTCAAGAGTTGGACCTGGAGACCGCTAGTCGTACCATGTGAGTTATGTGTGTAAGCCCATTGGCAACCCAACCTGTGATGTATGGGTGAATGTACAGGCTGGTGTGTTTATCAATAATACCTGAGTGAGGCATGGTGCCAAAAGCCTTGGTGAGGTCCAGGTAGTATGTGTGAACCACCTCCTCCATCATCTAACATCTTGGTGACTGTATGTAAGATGTCAAACAGGTTCAGTAGGCATGAAATGCACTCAATCAAGCTGATCTGGGTTGGGTCAAGTGTTCGAAGGTTACCAATGTCATTGTTAATGAGTGCCATGAGGATGCGAGCCATACCATTGCAGACCAGGCTAGTCAGGCTTATGGGGTGGTAGTTACCATGGTCAGTTGTGATTTCAACTTGATGGAGTGGAATAACCATTGCCACATGCCATTGCATGGACATGTAGCCTGTGGAGAGGCTGAGGTAGGAATGTTTAATTAGGTGGGGGGGCACGTAGTCTTATACAGTTTGCAAGATGCAGTCTGGGTCAACATCTGCCTCCACTGATGCTGTGTTCTGCTGTTAGAGAGGGCCATTTCCACCTGTGTGTCTCTGATGGTTGGGATGCTGTACTGTTCGGGTAGTGTTGTGGGCTCTTTAGGGGGTGAAGTATGCACCGAATGTATCTGCAAGGATGTTGGTGATATCAGTAGGGTCAGAATATTTTGTGCTATATTTCACTGGCACAGTACAAATCTGTGTGTTACCACATAGATCCTTGGCATAGCCAAAGAAGGCTTTGTCGTTATCTTTTGAGTCCTTGCGTATTCTCCTGCTGATGTTAGCCTTGGATAATGTCATGAGGGACTTACATATCATACTAATAGTGGTCAAGGATGTCTGCCCTTCATGGGATTTGCTGTGTGTCTGGAACACTGTCCTACTTCTGTAGTATAGCCTGTTTATTGCAGAGGTCCACCAGACCGATGTCCTTGTCTAGGAGGAATGAGTTTTGGTTTACCAGTGATGGCATAATCCATACATCCGTGTTTGTACTTATAGACTGCATTTGTAAATCTGTCTGTATCTTGAGCAGTGTTTCCTCTTAGCGTGGGGGTTGTGAAACCCCCCACCCCTGTAACTAGTAGTGTAAATTTAGCTGTAGGAAAGGTATACACTGTGGTATCCATAGGTGGAGAAAATGCTAGGGTGTGGAAACAGTGAATAGTTCATGGTCAGATCTAACCAGTGACCGGTTAACCTCCACTGTGGTGCACCTGTTGCCCATGTCGGTGATGCCCACATCTAGTAGTTTCCACCCCACATTAGGGAGGTTACCACCTGATATGATATCTGATATGAGGTGATACATTCCAGGAAGTGCTGGTTCTGCAAGTGAGTACCAGAGTACATTTCCCAGTTAATGGTATGGTAGTTGACATCGACCAATGTCAGGGTGTGCGTTAGGACTGTTGAGCTCTCCACTGTCTCCAGGTAGGTGGAGTGGAGGTACTGGGTCGTGGAGGGTGATCCATAGCAGGCCACATTCCACATTGCAGTTGTGGCTGATGTTAGCTGCACATAGATGATCACAGAAGTATCATGCTGCCTCACTAACCTGGAGGTGTAGGTATCCCTGATGAATATGGATACAGCCCCTCCATGTCTGTCAGTCCATGTTTTGTGGCTGAAATGTGTGGTATGGGATGTAGGCTGGTAGTGCTGGTGTGCTCTCAGGAGCCTTAAGACAGATTTCAGTTAATGCACAGATGTTGATGTTGTCCATCCTGAGGAGTGCTGTGAGTGCATGCATGTCGTGATCACAACCCCTGGTGTTGAGTAGCACAATCCTCATTGAATCTGCTATTGTGCTGTTTACAGAGCTGGTATTCACCTTTGAGACTTTCCTAAATATGGCATCATGGGGGTGCCAATAGCCTTGGCCAGTATTCTAAAGTGTAAGGCTGACACATAGGCCGGTATGGTATAATTGCATGTATGTTCCCCAATCTGTGCTTGTTTTTCATCTCCCCTGTAAGTAACCTACTGGTAAGCAATAGAAAGCCTTAAACTTATACAAGTCTTCTAGCTTCCAAGATAGGCTTTTGGAGTGACTAAGTATCAGTGTTCCTTATGTTCTTGCTGTACTCAACTATTTCCTGACTACATGGTGAGTTCTCACTGTATATTGTGACCTGAAGGTCTGTTTATTTAAATATTATGACTGTGATGGCCTGCACATTAGAGGTTCACAGATAGCCTTCTACCTATCTGCCCAAGGGCAATTAGAAGCATAGCAACAGTGTGTTGGCCTTCCCCGCACCATTGATGAATCCTCAGTATGGAGAACATCAATGTCTGTGCTGTGACTGAAACCTGGTTCAAGGCTCCTGAGAGCACCCCAGCACTATCAGGTTATACCTCATATCATGCGTTCCGGCCCCAAAATCTGGACCGAACCACAAAAGGAGGGGGAGTATCCATATTCATAAAGGATACCCCACCTCCAGGTTAGTGGCAACACACAAAGCATCGGAGACCATCCAGGTGTAATTACCCATAGGCAAAACTGCCCTACAGTTTGTAGCACGCTACAGACCACCTTCTCAAAATCAGGAAACCCACACAGCCTTCCTGAAGACACTGGAGAGTATGAATGTCTCTCCAAACACCATCATATTGGGTGACTTCAACTATCCAAACATAGACTGGGAACATTACTCAAGCCCCAACACCCTAGCCTAAAGTTTCCTGGAGTTCATAAACTCAAATGCTATGGCACAACTAGTCACCATTCCCACAAGAGGATAAAATATACTAGACCTGATCATCACAAACATGGGGACAAAATGCTCCACACCGGAAGTATATCCCTCATTGGTGAGATCAGACCATAAATTAATCTCACTGGAGATCCACATCCCGCCCCCAACCCCAGCAAAAAAGACCACAGTGAAGAACTTCTCAAAAGCAAACTTTACACTTCTTAAGACTGGAGTGGTATCCTTCAAGGCCCCCTAGCCAGTGGAAACCACAACCCACGCTGCTGAAACCCTTACAAATGCCTTCTACGAGCACCTCCAGGAATGTATGGATCAAGCAATCCCTAATAAAATCAAGACCCTTTCCACCAAAGGCAGGCAGTCTGGTGGACCCAGCCATAAACAAACTCTACAACAAGAGGAGAAAGCTACTACATGACAGAGCAAAATCCCTAAAAGGGAAGGCATCTCTGATCAATACTAGCAAAAAACTACGATCACTCATAAAATCATCCAAGGCCAACTTTGAGAGAAAAATCGCTAATGACACAAAAGACAATCATAAGGCCTTCTTTAGCTATGTCAGAAACCTGGGTGGAAACTCCCAGATATGCACAGAATTAGTCCAAAATGATAAAAATCACTGAACCCACAGACATTGCCAACATACTGGCAGACAGCTTCAGTGCAAATTTTTTTCCTCCCTCCCTCCCGAAAGGAGAAATATCTATCCCACCAGAGTCTAGCCTCCCAAACATCTCAGATGCCCAGGTGAGAGCTGCTCTCTCTAAAGCAAAAAACACAGCATCAATGGGACCGGACGGTGTCCCCGGCTGTGTGCTACATGAACTCATTGAGGAACTAAACCCACACATAAGGCTGCTGTTTAATCTTAGCCTTACTACAGGATACATACCCAAAGAATGGTGTACGGCAACTGTGGTCCCACTCCACAAAGGCGGTGCTTCTACGGACCCTGAAATTACCGCCCCATAAGCTTGACAAGCCTTGTCTGCAAAGCTATGGAGAGGATCATAATGGAACTCATAAATAAAGACATTGGGGACCTACAGACACTGGATCCTACCCAATTTGGCTTTGTCAAGGGCAGATCCTGCCTCTTGAACTTGGTCACTTTTGAAACAGTCACTAAGGCCATTGATGAGGGTAAGGCAGTTCACACAGCCTACCTTGACCTAGCAAAAGCTGCTCAACACAATACCCCACTCGGCATCATAGAAAAGCTCACCAGCTTAGATGTAAACCCATATGTCACAAGATGGGTTGCAAACTGGCTCAAGGACAGAACACACATGGTTAGAGTTGCTGGTGCCATGTCAGACTCTAAGCCGGTCACGAGTGGTGTCCAACAGGGCTCAGTCCTGGGCCCCTCTTGTTCGGCATTTATTTTTCTGAAGTCCAGGCAAACATAGGGGGATTGTGGCTGACAAAATGTGCAGATGACTGCAAACTGGGCACCATAATTGACACTCCATCAGACACAGACATCCTCCAGAGAGGTCTCATAGAAATGGATAACTGGTGCCAGAGCCATGGCCTTAAGCTAAATGCTAAAAAATGTATAGTCATACCCTTTGGGAAAAACAAGGTAACCCCTAATTACCACATAGGTGGTAATCCATTAAACACGGAAGAAGTTATCAGGGACCTGGGGACCCAAGTTGACAGTAACCTCTTTTGACACTCACATTGCCAAAGTGGTTAGGAAGACCTTCTACATTGCCCACCTGATCATGAAGGGATTCACATCCAGATCAGGAGAGGTCATTGTACCCCTGTACTCTTCACTTATCAGACCAATGATTGAGTACAATGCCCCATTCGAATGTACCTTACCCGACACCTGCAGCAGTTGGAAAGACCCCAAAAGTTCCTCACCAAAAGGATAAAGGGGCTCAAACATATGTCATACAATGCCCGACTGAAGAAACTCCAGCTCTATTCAGTCACATACCATCTGCTCAGAGGTGATCTGTGCCTGACATACAAGGCCATGTCCAACCCGAATTAATGGACATGCTCCACCTCAAAAATCCAAATCACCAGAGCCACGAGCAAGAGACTTAAACCTCAACACGGATATAAATAGGACGTGCTGGAGGGACAGATTCATCACCCAGAGACTCCCTACACTATGGAACAGAATCCCAGTCCATGTGAGGCAGAGCCCCTCACTGACTCTGTTCAAGAGAAATCTTGACGAGTGGATGGGAGATCGTAGGTTTACCCCGGGAATCATCTCTGTGTCACTGCTGGACAGAGGCACAGCAAACTAATGGGTATAGTATTCTCATCCTAAGGGGTGGTGAAAGCCACACACACACTCTGGCTAGGCTTATAAATGCCCTAGGGCAGATAGCCTAGTATGAACCTATGAACCTATGAACCTATAAATGAACTTCTGTCAAGCATAGCCAATGAAGCAATTCCAGGCAGAGTTGCTGGAAGCTGTTGAAGACTGGGGTTGTGGAGTGTGATAGGGGCACTTAGTGATCTAAAGAGGGCATGTTAATGTGGCAATTTAACACCATTCAATTCCTCCAACAGGTCTTGCAGCTATCAAACTGGAAAGGCTCCCCCACCCCCTGGCTGTATGGTTCTGGGACACATGATCCCAGGGGTGTATAGTCTGTTACCCATTCACACAACAACGTTTCCCTTGAAGTGTGTCATTGAGGGGCTATGCCTAATGTAGTTAGGAATGTAATGTATTGTCTCACAGTACATTTGTTATATGTTGTTATTTCAAGAGTAAGTGAAGCTCAGTGAGTTTGGGGGCTTCCGTCCTTTGCTTAGCCTAGCTTACACATAGAAATCATCTAAATAGGAAATAGGCAGAAGCAACGTTAATGTCAACAGTGTAATGGTTACAGCATCCGCATAGTATCTGTGCATTCAAGGTCACAGTCCCAATAACGGCAGGGATGTTTATCATGTGCAAAAATATACCTTAACCACAGCTTGCATATATAGGTAGTAATCATCTGTATAATAAGTATTCGAATCACCCATATAAACCCATGTGCGCATGAGAGTACAGTCAACAGAGAATGTAATGTTATGTCAGCACATAGTGAGATGTTACGTCACTGACATGTATATATCCAAAGTGGTTAGCGGATGTGGCCGTGTTTGCACGCACAGGTTATACGTTACAAAGTTTGTTTAACTGTGTTTAACCGCTGCTATAATGTCACACAAACATTTTTAAACATGCTTATAACTGCTTAAATGAGCCTTATTCTGCAGAAAAAACATTAGTAAAGCATCGCAGATGTCGAACCCTGGACCATGCACACTATAGTCATGGGACGTACCACTAAGCCATCCAAGGTGTACACGTTTCATGGTCTTGAGACTACACCTTATACCATATGTATTTCACTGTAATTATCACAAATGGGACAGTGACATTGTGTACATATGTAGAGTACATTGTAATGTACTGTATTTTCTGAACCAACACATTCCAGTCTACAGATGTATTACTGTTACAAACTAATAGGAAATATATATATATATATATATATATATATATATATATATATATATATATATATATATATATATATCAGTGATGTCTGCACACACACACACACACACACACACACACACACACACACACACACACACACATATATATATATATATATATATATTATACAGTTACATCAATAGCCATATATATAAACATCTATGAACACACTTTGTGACACAGAAGCACTCCAAAGGAACTGGAGTGTACACAAAACACATGCAGCTATGGTATTATAACAATTAATATCAACCTAATTCACCATAGAAGGGGTGGTTGTTGTGTATGTGAAGATTGGGGTGGGGGGATGAATGATGGGTAATGCAATCATGCATCAAGGAGGGCCTGGGTCGGATGTCCAATAAGTAAATGGAGGGGCATACATGGAGTATGGGGACAATATAAAATGGACACAAAGCAAGAACCTTACTCATTCATAATACACCCTGTCATGTCACATTGCAACACCTACTTTCACAAACATATGAACATTAACATGTATCAGACATATGTACACCAACTGACTGTTACATTTGTTTTCAGTAGTGAGGAATGTCTGTAGTACAATGTATATTCTAAACACCATAACATTCGTACATATCTCAAATGCCTTAGTGGTAAAGTCAGTGACTGTGGTGTTCATGTTACCGGGTCCAAGACTTGCAAGGGCTGTTAGGTTATTCTGAGGGCCAGAATAAGGGCTTTTGGATGCAAGTGGATTAAAGCACTCTTAAGCAGTTGTAAGCGGGTTTCCACATGTTTGCGCAATGGTAAGCAGCGCTGAAACACGGTAAATGGAGAAAAGCTTCACATGTTTGACCCTTGCTTAACGTCGTGCAGTCCACGGGCAAACCTGCTCACAACCACGTAAATGTGCATTATTCACACTTTCCTTACCAGTGCCTACTCTGAGAGGTAAAATAATAACACCTTCCAGGAGTAGAACCCGCAACCATGTACTCCATCCTCTGAGTAACTTAACACTAAGCTACCTGGGATGTACATATTCCAGTTGTGTATGCTGACAGGTTAAAACCCAAAAGGGAGGAATGTGTTGAAATAGGACAACCTGCCATGTACCCATTTAAAGGTGTATGCTCACACATACATATATATATATATATATATATATATATATATATATATATATATATATATATATATATATATACACATAGAGAAAGAGAGATAGAGACATGTCGATATATACAGGTATACATATATATGTAGAACTTATGCAGTAATGTATATATCTAATATATATATATATGTATATATATATATATATATATATATATATATATATATATATATATATACATACATACATATACGTCTGTTGACAGCATCCAAAGTGGTCATATCTGAGTATAACATGGACCATAGCAATCACACATTCCGCCCCCCCCCCCAAACAATATAACATATGAAGAGTATATGCCAATATGTTCTATGGACACAGTCACCAACACAACTGCAATGACTGCAAATATCCATGACAGAATTACACAGACAGCTTTCATTTTGCAAATCTTTATTACATTCCGATGTATTGCCAAAAGGATTTAAGGACTAACAGTACCTGCATGCTATACAGGAAGCATTTAATAGTGCCTTAATGAATCAGCCTGCAATTACCATAGTATTAGTCCACAAAGGGATAGGTGTTCACATAGGGAAAGAACACCCACACACATATAGACATTGTATGAAAGGGGTTCCTGCATACCTGCATGTGCTATGTACACCCACCAACATCTACCCCACAACCAAAATAATTACATCAATACATACTGTCATACCATAACCAATTATGCAGCTACTGTACAACATCTGCTGAGACCTTAACATACCTGGACACAGACACACTAACGTGGCCGTATGTGAAATAGTTGCCGTTATTCAATTGAACAGCTGCTGATGTAACAGGGTTTGTATGAACTAATCCAGTTTCAGAGGGTTGAAAGGTTTGTACACCAGGAAGTTTTACCGAGTACTGATTATTAGCACAGTATGATACACAGTAACACCAAACTAAATATGTCTGGTAGGCACACTGTAAATCCCCTAACATTATATGCATAGATATGCAGCCTTGAGCTCGTCATACAACCTGGCCAGACTGAAACATATGCAGAAGTATTAGGTACAGACAAACCCTGCACAAGTAGCAATGTTCAGAAATATGACAGCAGTACTCACATTTAGACCAACTCCTCTAGGCATTACACACAATATATTACTGTTCGTCTCCATACAGCTGTTGCAATAGGTTCCAAACAAAACTTCCACATTGTCTTCCTCACAAGTAAGGCAAAGGGACAATGCCCAAGTGGAGTACTCAATTATACTCCACTGTAGTCATGGTATTGGCTAAGGCAGTAGCAGCGCAGCTGATGTGCATGTAATTAGCTACTTAGGAACCCCAATTGGTCCTCGGGATAGCACATTTTACTGATCTGTAACTATAAAAGGTTGCCTTGTCACACATTCAGACCATCTGTATCTACCTGCACAAAACACTGAAAGACGAACCGAAAATGAGTATTACACCAGTTAATAACACCTCCAATTACTAAGATGGTATGTACAACATGTAGTATGTCTGTGTATGTAGTATCTGTACTGTAAGAATTACAGTGTAAACAATGCATATAGTGGAAATAGCTATCTTGTAGTGATGTATTGTTGAGCAGTAGTAATGCTTGAAGTATTCTATGTGTGTACTGTTGTAGGTCACACAGCACACTCCACATACACCACAAGGGATGCTATGGGCTTGGAACCCACCAATTCGCTTCCAGCCACTGTCAGTGTCAGGATTGGTCCAACAAGTATGTGCTATAACAGGGGATAGTATATGTCGATATATTGTAACAGTCGACATATGTATGGGTGTATAAGTAAGATAAATATGTTAAAGGTGGGCTTACCATGCAAATATGGTGTGCATTGTGGGATATTGTGCCAATAACTGTGTAATGCTACTCTATGTATGCACAGATGTGTATACTCCACAGCATAGTTTATTGTACTGGCTTATGTGCTAACATGGACATTGCACCCTGTAGCTATCACACAGGTGTGGATAATGATCTTACTGCTGTGATACCCCTGTTTAGGTACCTCTGGCATTTTTCAGTGACAGCAGCCTGTGTCAGGTGAGATTGTTATTATTTACCAGGCATGATAATGCACGGAACATGTTAATAGCATGCTATCTGCCATAACGCATGTACACATAATGTATGGTGGTCCTTTTAATGGGCACTGGTCAGACCTGCAATGCATCACACTGTTTACCAATGTGAAACAATTAAAGACTATATGAAACACCTACACTAAACCTTCCAAACTGTCATTGCCAGATGTGTGGACAACAGTGAATACAATGGTGGAGGTGTGTTCCACTGTAGGGACAGGTACTACATATCAGCATTACACATGTTGGGAACATGAACAGTACTGTACAGAGAGCATATGTATGCACACACACTAAATGTGTTGGATCTGGAGTATGCCCGGCCCACAGAATACACCCTTGTGGAGTATACCCTTGCTATGAATGTCACACAATGTCATGTGCTATCAGACATGTCCATGACATGTAGTGGGATGACTGCAACACTGCTCAACTATCCTGCAAAACATGTCTCACATCCCATACATATCACCCATTGTCTGCATAACCCAGTCCCCAATGGGGCATATGACATCTATGGGTGTATTTCATATGGGATAACAGTGACATGTGAAATAAGATGGCCATCACAACCATTGGACTGAACATGTGTACACATGGCCATGGAGCATGGCCAGAGACATGAAGCAACACACACAGTAAAAGTGATGTGCATGTGTGTAGACCCCGTTGTACATTGGCTCGACACAATACAACTATGGCTTTTGTGTAATGGTGATATTGCAGATGTGAAACACTAAACATCATACAGGCCTGTGCACAGCCTGTGTAGGCATAACATGTAACCACCACATAACATGTCTTGAACATCTGGAGTGTGTCACGACATGGAAGCATTCATCTATACAGTATCCAAATACATACATGTGTTGCACAACATACACACACATACACATCAAGCCACAGATACAGTACATTCACCTTGCTGGTGTCAGACATCACTGTCATGCCTGCTCCTCATGTGTGTGAGGTACACAGATGGCATGTGGGACATAGCGCATGTGTACGTTAGCCATGTGCGGGCATAGTTGCCAGGTATCAGTAATATGGTCGCAGATGTGCAGGGGTGTCAGCTGTATACCCTTCTGTGACCTATGTCACGCAGTCCACATTAGGGTTTATTATGTATACACCTCGGTGACGTGGATAACATTCCACATTAGATATGTATTGTATGTGAACAGTCATGGCTATGAACTGTGTCAGTAGCTCACACTGTATAGCAATTGTGAAGCCACATGATGCCCTGCAATGGCTATGCACATCAGATCAGTGTGCAGTATGTCCATGCATATTTGTAGGGTGGACAGGCAACATTGCATCAGCTGAAGGCCAATGTTAGTATAACACGTCCCTGCATTGGGGCACCATTACCACACTGTAGAGTGGAAAGGACACCATTGTGTTACACATTTATGCATGTGATTCAACATGTCAGCAGAAGACATGTCATACTACATGTGATTGGCAAGGTCATATACCACACAGCAAGGCAGTAAGTATACTGTAAATCTGTACTGGTCTGTGGCACCATTGCAAAGTAGGGACAGCCATGTCAAACATGTGTACAGCCACATGAACAATGTCTATAGTCAGCTCAGGGGTAGGCAGAATAATGTTGAACAGACATGCACCGCTTTGGGGGAGATATGCAAGCTCGGCCTCAGGCAAACATAGTATGCAGTTGAAATACCTTACAGCTCATGTCCTCACACATAGGGGTGGTGGCTAACACAGAGCATCAGTGGCAGATGTACAAAGGTCAGTGATGGTCTGTTAACATGTGATGTATGTTGCACACACCATGGCAGTGCAGTGCAATGGTGCAAAGTGCATGCATTGTGTTGCAGGTATGGGGCATAGGCTACTAACACAAATGGTGCAATACAGGTATGTATGTATTGAAAAAAACCCTTTGCTGATACGTAGACCCAACAAAAATGAACAAAACCCAAAACTGAAGGTACCAGCATAAATCAAATCATGTATCCAATATGACAATAGATATAGTAGTCCAGTATAATAAAATCACACAAATGAAGTTTTAATGGTAAGCGCTTTCACAATACAACTAGGAATTGCTTTATCAGACAACTAGATAAAATTAACGGTCAGGTTTTAAAGGAAATCTTAGTACAAATACACCAATCAAAAAAGCATTATTCACAGAAAGATCCTCCCCCTATTAACAAGTCAATTAAACCATGCTCACAGAACATGTCCAACCAAATAACTAATAAAGTATATGTAACATATTTCATGTATTAAAAACATAAAATGTGCATCGTGTAAAGGCATGCTGCAGTATAAACACGTTAAAAGTAATACATAGTTACATTATCTAAGAGGCTGAGATTTAAGTATGGGTTTCAAGGGGACGGAATCATTAAGACCCAGTCCCCTATGTGCTCCCAATCTCAAAATCTATTCTATCTCGGCACATTCTGTCCTGGTGATGCAGTCCCTTGTCTAACGTCTAACTTTTGTATTTGTAAAACTTGGAAAGCAAAGGTATGGCTATCCCCCACGGCCATGGTGTGTTTGACCAAGGCACTATAATCCACTCTTTTCCTAGTACAGTATACATGATCACGTATACGTTCCCTGAGCCTCCTATTGGTCTTGCCTACATAATAACTGAAGCAGACCACACAGTTGGCCAAATATACCACAATGGTGGTATTGCAGTCCACTCGTACCATCAACTCCCAAAGATATCCTGCCTCTGGGTGCCTAAAAAATCTAGATTGATCTATGAAAAGACACTGAGAACAAGAACCACACTTGCATGTTCCAAATGGATCAGTCTGCAAGATGGCATGATCTCTAGGATAACAAAGTTGTTGTTTAAAACTTCTCATATTTTTGAAGACAAACTTGAGTCTATTCCCCACTAACTCCCTTGTCTTGTCATCCACTAATAAGATATGCCAGTTCTTCTCTATTAAGTTTTTATACCACGTAAAATTGGCAGCATAAGGAATAACCATGGGCACCAAATCCTCCTCAACACAATCACTAGCTATATTATCAACAGCCAATGGTGGAGGGGCAAAGTAAGGTTTGGCTCTAAATTTCCTCTCCTGTTGTACCTTGAAACATGCTCTTTCTATATCTTGTTCGTTGTATCCTCTCTTCTGGAAACTTTCCTTTAAGCTATTCAGCTCCGTAGTATAATCCATCTCCTCACAACATAAGTGGGACAACCTCATTGCCTGTCCCTCAGTAATATTTGCGAAGACATGAGGTGCATGCATACTCTTGAGATGCAAATAGGCCTGACAATAACACGATTTCCTGTGTAACTTGGTGCTCCACTGATTGTTGCACTTAAATACAGTCACATCTAGATAATCAATACTACTAGTAGAATAATTAATAGTAAACTTCAGAAAGCTTTCTGTGTTGATATAATTATAAAACATATTCAAACTTTGCTCATCATCTTGCCAGCCAATAATGAGATCATCCACCAACCATCTGTAAAATACGATATGTGGATTATCAACAAAATACTCTTGCTCCCACTCCACCATTACCATATTAGTGTAAGTGTTGGTGCAGCTGGTGCCCATGGCTACTCCCGCCTTCTGCCAATAGCAGGTATCCTCAAAGAAGAAAATATTGTGTTCTAAAACTAACTCAAGAAGTAAACATAAAAAATCTATCTTCTCCATTGTAAACTTTCCCTGTTTAATTAAAAGTGATTTAACCTTAGCTATCCCCTGATCATTGGGTATACTAGTAAAAAGGGAGACCACATCGAGTGTTGCTAAGACTTTTAACTCAACAGGTTTCAGATCTTGAATAACCTTATATATGTCTGTAAGGAAATGCTCAGTGTCCTTTAATACTTGTGGGAAGTCAAGCAAGGCTCTCCTCAATTCATGTTCCAAGTAAATTGAAATCGGCTCAGTTAGCCACCCAGCACCCGCTACAATTGGTCTAAATTTAGGTTTCTGAGGGTCCTTATGTATTTTGGATAGGCCATGTAAATGGGGGATCTAGGGTTTTTCCACCCACAAATATTGGAATAAAGTATTGTCTATCAATGCCAACTCTTGCTTTCCAATAAGGTGTTAAAAATCTCTCTGGACATACTATCTTTTCCAAATCTGCTTTTTCATACATAGCAACATCATTTAACATTTCACGCATCATAAGTAAATAATACTCAGAATTCAAAATCACCTCAGGCCAACCCTTATCAGCAGGACAAATAACTATCTGCTGATTAGATTGTAAATCCTTCATAGCTTGCATTTCCAATGCTGTCAAATTGTTAGTAACAATATTACTTCTTTTCATAAAGTCTGAAGCATAAACGTCCTTCTCACATGCCTTCAAAAAGATTTCTAAATTAGAAAGCAAACAGGTACATATGTACTTTTTTCTTGTATACTTTATCATAAACAGATACATGTTCAGAAAACTGTTGTTTCAAAGCTGCATTATGTACATATAAACGTATGGCTATTAGTAAATCACTAACATTAATGTCCATAGAAGGAATAAAATTCAAACCTTTGTTTAAAAGCATAACCTCAGCTTCGCTGAGGGTATAATCTGAAATATTCCATACTAGTCCCCTTGGGTATACCCCCACATCTTCTTTAAAGTGTGTGGCTGCATGCTGGTTGGTGCTTCCTTTCGCTTCAAGTTTGCCTTTTGAAATTCCTGGTCGAACAATCTTTTCCTTCCTGGATGAAAGGGTAATGGAAAATTTGGTTGAACCAAACCCTTAGGCTCTGAAATGATCTTCCTTCTAACCATCGGATTACAAGTAACAGTATGGGATATGTCCTGCACATTATTCTCCCCAAAAACCTCCATAGGTGTGGAGTACGTGGAGCGTACCATTTCTGTGTTGTTAGGCGATAAAAAAGGCCCTTCATTTTGCGGATTAACTAGGGCCTCATTGGTGTTACCATCGACGACAACACGGGGTTCAGAGGTGTTCACTGAAGGAATCCCAGCTTCAATGTCAGTACTGGAACTCCCTTTTCTCCCGATGTTTATAGAGTGCTGCCCTAATGCAACCTCATTGGTGGAACTCTCTCATAATGCCGATCTATTGGCTGAGCCCTCCCATTGTACTGACCTATTTGCAGGTGGCTTTTCTTTGATTACACTGTTTCTTGGCCACACAAATATCTGCTGGTTGGAGAAGTCCGCAAAATCCCTTCTTAACTTTCTCTTTTTCTGTTCCAAAAGTTTACTCTCGTACCTAAGAATCTGGTCAATTAACTCATTCATAAACAGTTCAGCTGACCCCTCGCCACTCAGCGCAATCAATTCTTGCTATTGTTGTATTATTTTACTGTTTAATTCTCTTTCAATAGGCAAGAAAAAATCAATAAGTAATTTTAAATAAGACTTACTGGTCTCTCAACTGAATTTCTGCCAAGCAGTTACTAAAGCAGGATAAGCGTTTCCATACGTCGGCATGTTTAGTACACACAAACCCCTTGGTACAACCCCTTTATCTAAACACGCCTCAAGGTGGTATCACTGACACTGTGAAGGCTTAAATCTGTACATATTGATCTCGATAGTTTAAGTGCTTTCACAATACAACTAGGAATTGCTTCATTAGACAACTAGATAAAAATACCGGCCAGGTTTTAAAGGAAATGTAGGCAAGACCAATAGGAGGCTCAGGGAACGTATACGTGATCATGTATACTGTACTAGGAAAAGACTGGATTATAGTGCCTTGGTCAAACACACCATGGCCATGGGGGATAGCCATACCTTTGCTTTCCAAGTTTTACAAATACAAAAGTTAGACGTTAGACAAGGGACTGCATCACCAGGACAGAATGTGCTGAGATAGAATAGATTTTGAGATTAGGAGCACATAGGGGACTGGGTCTTAATGATTCCGTCCCCCTGAAACCCATACTTAAAACTCAGCCTCTTAGATAATGTAACTATTTTTGAATGTATTACTTTTAACATGTTTATACTGCAGCATGCTTTTACACAATGCACATTTTATGTTTTTAATACATGAAATATGTTACATATACTTTATTAATTATTTGGTTGGACATGTTCTGTGAGCATGGTTTAATTGACTTGTTAATAGGGGGAGGGTCTTTCTGTGAATAATGCTTTTTTGATTGGTGTATTTGTACTAGGATTTCCTTTAAAACCTGACTGGTATTTTTATCTAGTTGCCTGATGAAGCAATTCCTAGTTGTATTGTGAAAGCGCTTACCATTAAAACTTCATTCATGTGATTTTATTATACTGGACTACTATATCTATTGTCATACTGGATACATGATTTGATTTATGCTGGTACCTTCAGTTTTGGGTTTCATTGATTTTCATTGGGTCTACATATCAGCAAAGGTTTTTTTCAATTGACTTAATTGCTGAGTGGATGGCTGAAGGTACTATCGTTTACAATGTCATGGACAAAAGCCTTGATAATCGATTAATAAGGGTACTGACTGATTATGCTAACCCCCTAATCAACTGTGCATACCTTGATGTTGAGAATGAGTCCGTCTTAAAGCAGTACAATGAATACAACATCTATACATTAAAAAAAATATCGAGAACAATATGTACAGATTTGAGCATTTACAGTGTCAGCAATACAACCCTGAGGCATGTTTAGATAAAGGGGTTGTTCCAAGGGGTTTGCGTGTACTAAACATGCCGACGTATGGAAACGCTTATCCTGCTTTAGTAACTGCTTGGCAGAAAATCAATTTAGAGACCAGTAAGTCTCATTTAAAATTACTTGTTGATTTTTTCTTGCCTATTGAAAGAGAATTAAATAGTAAAATAATGCAACAACAGCAAGAATTGATTGTGCTAAGTGGCGAGGGGTCAGCTGAACTGTTTATGAATGAGTTAATTCACTGGATTCTTAGGTACAAGAGTAAACTTTGGAACAGAAAAAGAGAAAGTTAAGAAGGGATTTTGTGGATGTCTCCACCCAGCAGATATTTGGGTGACCAAGAAACAGTGTAATCAAAGAAAAGCCACCTGTAAATAGGTCAGTACAATGGGAGGGCTCAGCCAATAGATCGGCATTATGAGAGAGTTCCACCAATGAGGTTGCATTAGGGCAGCACTCTATTAACATCGGGAGAGAAGGGCATTCCAGTACTGACATTGAAGCTGGGATTCCTTCAGTGAATACCTCTGAACCCCGTGTTGCCATTGATGGTAACACCAATGAGGCCCTAGTTAATCCGCAAAATGAAGGGTCTTTTTTATCACCTAATAACACAGAAATGGTACACTCCACATACTCCACACCTATGGAAGTTTTTGGGGAAAACAATGTGCAGGACATATCCAATACTGTTACTTCTAATCCGGTGGTTAGAAGGAAGATCATTTCAGAGCCTAAGGGTTTGGTTCAACCAAATTTTCCATTACCCTTTCATCAAGGAAGGAAAAGATTGTTCGACCAGGAATTTCCAAAGGCAAACTTGAAGTGAAAGGAAGCACCAACCAGCATGCAGCCATACACTTTAAAGAAGATGTGGGGGTATACTCAAGAGGACTAGTATGGAATATTTCAGATTATACCCTCAGCGAAGCTGAGGCTATGCTTTTAAACAAAGGTTTGAATTTTATTCCTTCTATGGACATTAATGCTAGTGATTTACTAATAGACATACGTTTATATGTACGTAATGTAGCTTTGAAACAGCAGTTTTCTGAACATGTATCTGTTTATAGTAAAGTACAGAGGAAAAAAAGTACATATGTACCTGTTTTGCCTACTAATTTAGAAATCTTCTTGAAGGCATGTGAGAAGGACGTTTATGCTTCAGACTTTACGAAAATAAGTAATATTGTTACTAACAATTTGACAGCATTGGAAAGGCACGCTATGAAGGATTTACAATCTAATCAGCAGTTAGTTATTTGTCCTGCTGATAAGGGAGGGCCTGTGGTGATTTTGAATTCTGAGTATTATTTACTTATGATGCGTGAAATGTTAAATGATGTTACTACGTATGAAAAAGTAGATTTGGAAAAGATAGTATGTCCAGAGAAATTTTTAACACCTTACTGGAAAGCAAGAGTTGGGATTGATAGACAATACTTTATACCAATATTTGTGGATGGAAAACCCTTGATCCCCCGTTTACATGGCCTATCCAAAATACATAAGGACCCTCAGAAACCTAAATTTAGACCAATTGTAGCGGGTGCTGGGTGGCTAACTGAGCCGATTTCAATTTACTTGGAACATGAATTGAGGGGAGCCTTGCTTGACTTCCCACAAGTATTAAAGGACACTGAGCATTTCCTTAGGGACTTATATAAACTTATTCAAGATCTGAAGAGAGCATCTGGGAAACAGACAAAAAAAAATTAAACTTATTTCCTGCCTTTCCTGTTAAGTGGTATAGACTATTTGTAGGCTTCTGAGCCCCCAAGCCCTTCTGCGTTAGAGGGAAGCCTTCTAGCTTGTTTTTTTTTTCTTATAACTAGCCAGTTTTCTAGTTTCAGCACTCAAATCTGTTTCTTTGATCTGCAGCACTTGTTCAGATAAAAAAAAAAAAGAAAATTTCATCTGCTTTTACTGTACTTGTGTTTCTACCTACTTCATTTTACTTTTGCATCATCTTAAAAATACTCAGTTGTATTTATTACATCTTGGTGTAACTCATTCTAAGCCTTTTGGTTTAAACACTTGGGCTTCGGACCAGTTGTTTTGCACTGAGAGGGTTTGTGGTCTGCACTGTTGTGGCAGAACAGGTAGCTTACATCCTTCTAGGTTGGGAACTGCTGATTGAGGGCTCAGTGTCTGTTATTCTAAAAGTGTATTAATTCTGGTTTAAGCACTTGGGCTTTCAGGCCAGTTATTTTACATTAAGAGGGTTCGTGGTCTGCACTCTTGTGGGAGGAGAGGCTGGACTCTGCCCTTCTGAGCTGGGAATTTCTGGTTAAAGGCTTATAGTGCATGCATATCTGAACTGCTTCTTACTGAAGTTGGTGCGCCTTGTTTGCTGTGGCATAGACTGGATTCGGGCAGCTGGATCTAGCTTTGTTTGTGTAACTTGAGCACTAATCCAGACATTCTCTAAAGTATTCAATTGTATTTATTACTGCTTGGTTGTAACTTGATTAAAGTGTAGCTATCATTCTAAGTCTTTTGGATTAAGCACTTGGGCTTCAGACCAGTTGTTTTACATTAGGAAGGTTTGTGGCAAGCACTGTGGTGGCAGGACAGGTAGCTTTCATCCTTCTAAGTTGGGAACTGCTGATTGAGAGCCCAGTGTCCAAGTGTATTAGTTCTGGTTTAAGCACTTGGGCTTCAGGCCAGTTATTTTACATTAAGAAGGTTCGTGGTCTGCACTCTTGTGGGAGAAGAGGCTGGACTCTGTCCTTCTGAGCTGGGAATTTCTGGTTAAAGGTTTATAGTGCCTGAATATTTGAACTGTATCTTACTGAAATTGGTACACCTTGTTTGCTGTAGCATAGACTATATCCAGGCCTGCTGAATCTAGCTTTGTTTATATGCTTGTTGTTTGTTTGCTTGTTATTTCCTGGAACGCTAATTCCACCTAATACGCAGCTTCTCAGCTTCTGTGGATCACTAGTGATATCTGCATTGCTTACTGTACTTATTTCCTTGTTTCACTTGAAAGAAAGTTACTGTTTGTCGTTTTGCATTTAGTTACTTGTAACACATTGCACTCAAGTTACCTGGCACTTGCTCACTAAAGCAATTATATAAGTCAGCACTAAAATTAAAAGCACTACACCCTCACTCCCCACTGGCCCTTGTTTTCAATTATTAAGGAATTCCCAATATTATTCTAGCATGTCCAAAGGTCAGTTGTCAATCTCCTCTCCGGTCCAGCTGGTGAATCTGGGAATCTTGAGGCAATGTTATAACTGCCTAATGTACACAGACAACCCTCTCCTCCTTCCACATAACACAAATACTTGCGAGAGATGCAGCTATTTAGCCAAACTGGAGGCTGAGCTCTCTCAACTCAGAACTGGCAAGACCAGACAGGAGGAGAAGGCAACTACACACACCACAAAACCAGCCTCACATAATGCTACCACACTACTGAATCAAACACATAAACACACAAAGACATACTCGGAGGCTCTGAGTAAAAATTTACCTAAACAGCAGAGGCCTCCAAAGCAGACACCCAAACAACTGCTACCTCAAGACACCCCACAAGCAACACATAAACCACAAAATCAGTGTGCAAAGCAGTCACAGCCCTTAAGGCCAAATACAACACCAAACATACTTGTCATAGGTGACTCCATAGTCAGACACACTGACGTCCCACTCACCAGGCTGAACAAGGAGAGGGTCACAGTAAGCTGCCTATCAGGCGCTAGAATCCGCCACATAACACAAGCACTCGGGTCACTCCACGGCAAGTACAAATATGACACAGTCATTGTCCATGCTGGTGTGAACGACCTGAGACGTACCTCCCTGGACTACATGAAAAGAGACATAGAGGAGCTCTCTGATTATGTAGCCCAGGCAGGTATGACCCTGACCCTGAGCAGTATCCTTCCTTCACCAAGAATGATGCCACAATATAGAGACAAGATGATCAGCTTTAACAATTGGCTTAATGTCTGGTGTCATTCTAAGGGGATCCAGTGTCTGTCTGCCTGGGATGACATGCTTGACAGGCCACGCTGCTTTGCAAGGGACGGCTTGCACCTGTCACCCCTGGGATTCCAGATATTGGCTAAGGCTCTTGCCACCCCCATAGTGCCTTTTTTAGGCAAGGCTCAAATTCTAAACCTACCACCCTAGAAAACAAAAATGGGAAGAAACTGAGGGTAATGCTGCTCAATGCCAGAAGTCTAAATCTCAAAATGCACGCACTCGAGGCCCTTCTCAGTATGGAGAACATCGATGTCTGTGCTGTAACTGAAACCTGGTTCAAGGCTCCTGAGAGCACCCGGCAATATTAGGTTTTACCTCATATCATGCTCTGGTCCCAAAACCCGGACCACACCACAAAAGGAGGGGTGTATCCATATTCATAAAGGATACCCACACCTCCAGGTTGGTGGCAGCGCAGCTCGGAAACCATCCAGGTGCAACTAACCATAGGCAAAACTGCTCTACAAATTGTAGCATGCTACAGGCCACCCTCACAAACTCAGGAACCCCACACAGCCTTCCTGAAGACACTGGAGGGTATAAATGTATCTCCAAACACCATCATATTGGGTGACTTCAACTACCCGAATATAGACTGGGAACATTACTCAAGCCCTAACTTTCTAGCCCAACGGTTCCTGGAGTTCATAAATTCAAATGCCATGGAACAGCTAGTCACTGTTCCCACGAGAGAAGAAAATATACTAGATCTCATTATCACAAACATGGGGACAAAATGCTCCACACCGAAGTATATCCCTCATTGGTGAGATCTGATCATAAACTAATCTCACTGGAAATCCACATCCCGCCCCACCCCAAACAAAAAGACCACAGTGAAGAACTTCTCTAAAGCAAACTTCACACTACTCAAGACTGGTGTGGTATCCTTCAAGGCCCCTGAGCCAGTGGAAACCAAAACCCAAGCTGCGGAAGCCCTTACAAATGCCTTCTATGAACACCTCCAGGACTGCATGGCTCAGGCAATCCCAAATAAAACCAAGACTCTTTCCACAAAGGGCAAACGTCCAGTCTGGTGGACCCCAGCCATTAACAAACTTTACAATAAGAGGAGAAAGCTATTACATGATAGAACAAAATCCATAAAAGGGAAGTCACCCCTGATCATTATTAGTAAAAAAATACGAGCACTCATAAAATCAACTAAGGCCAATTTTGAGAGAAAAATTGCCATGGATTCAAAAGACAATCATAAGGCCTTTTTCAACTATGTTAGGAACCTGGGTGGAAACTCCCAGATATGCTCAGAATTAGTCCAAAATGACACAAAAATCACTGAACCCACAGACATTTCCAACATACTGGCAGACAGGTTCAGTGCAAACTTCACACCTCTCTCCCCCCGTAAAGGAGAGATAACTATCCCAGCGGAGTGTAACCTCCCAGACATCTCAAATGCGCAGGTGAAAGCTGCTCTCTCTAAAGCTAAAAACACAGCATCAATGGGACTGGATGGTGTCCCCGGCTGTGTGCTACACAAGCTAAATGAGGAATTAAACCCACATAAGGCAGCTGTTTAATCTCAGCCTTACCACAGGATATGTGCCCAAGGAGTGGCGTACGGCAACTGTGGTCCCACTCCACAAAGGCGGTGCCTCTACAGACCCTGGTAATTACCGCCCCATAAGCTTAACAAGTCTAGTCTGCAAAGCTATGGAGAGGATCATAATGGAGCTCATAAACAAAGATATAGGGGACTTGCAGACATTGGACCCGACCCAGTTTGGCTTCGTCAAGGGCAGATCATGCCTTTTGAACTTGGTTGACTTCTTCGAAACAGTCACCAACGCCATTGATGAGGGAAAGGCAGTCCATACAGCCTACCTTGACCTTGCAAAGGCTTTTGACACAATACCCCACTCGGGTATTGTAGAAAAACTTACCAGCTTAAATTTAAACCCATATGTCACAAGATGGGTTGCAAACTGGCTTAAGGACAGAACCCACAGGGTTAGAGTTGCTGGCACTATGTCAGACTCCAAGCCGGTCACAAGTGGTGTCCCACAGGGCTCGGTCCTTGGCCCCCTATTGTTAGGCATCTACTTCTCAGAAGTACAGGCCAACATGGGAGGACTTTGGCTGACAAAGTTTGCAGATGACTGCAAACTGGGCCATAGTGGAAAGTGCATCGGACATGGATATCCTTCAGAAGGGACTCACGGAAACAGATAGCTGGTGCCAGAGCCATGGCCTGAAGTTAAACACCAAAAAATGTATAGTCATACCCTTCGGGAAAAACAAGGTAACCCCAAGCTACCATATAGGTGGCAATCCACTAAGCACAGAAGAGGTTATCAGGGACCTGGGGACCCAGGTTGACAGTGGCCTTTCTTTTGACACTCATGTTGCTAAAGTGGTTAGAAAGACCTTCTACATTGCCCACCTGATCATGAAGGGATTCACATCCAGATCTAGTGAGGTCATTGTTCCTCTGTACTCTTCACTTATTAGACCAATGATCGAGTACAATGCCCCATTCGGGATGTATCTCACCCGACATCTGCAGCAATTGGAGAGACCCCAAAAGTTCCTCACCAAAAGGATAAAGGGACTCCAAAATCTGTCATATGCTACCAGATTGAAGAAACTCCAGCTCTATTCAGTCGCATACCGTCTGCTCAGAGGTGACATGTGCCTGACATACAAGGCCATGTCCAACCCGGAATTAATGGACATGCTCCACCTCAAAAAATCCAAATCCACCAAAACCACTAGAGCAAGCGACTTAAACCTTAGAACGGATATAAATAGGACATGCTGGAGGGATAGATTTATCACTCAGAGACTCCCTATGTTGTGGAATAAAATCCCGGTCCATGTGAGGCAGAGCACCTCGCTGGCTCTGTTCAAGAGAAATCTTGACCTGTGGATGGGAGATCATAGGTTTACCCCGGGAATCATCTCTGTGTCACTGCTGGACAGAGGCACAACAAACTAATGGGCACAGTATTTTTTCATATAAGGGGTGGCGTAAGCCACAAAACTTTGGGCTAGGCTTATAAATGCCTTAGGGCAGATAGCCTAGAATATTTATTTATTTTATTTTTTTATTTATTTAACATTTGTTGACCGGGAATGTCTGACTAGGTTCCACAGATCCTGTTTTCAGCGGAGGCCCGAGGATAAATGCTCCAGAAGCATGTCTTTGGAATGTGGGAGAACCGAGTACCAGGAAACCCATGCGAATGCAGGGAGAACATGCAAACTCCACACAGAAGGCACCCCAGCCGAGAATCAAACCGGAGAACCTCTTGCTGTGAGGCGACAGCATTAACCGCTGCACCACTGCGCCGCCCAAACCTATAAACCTATGAACCTATGAACCTATGAAACCTGTTGAGTTAAAAGTCTTAGCAACACTCGATGTGGTCTCCCTTTTTACTAGTATACCCAATGATCAGGGGATGGCTAAGGTTAAATCTCTTTTGATTAAACAGGGAAAGTTTACAATGGAGAAGATAGATTTTTTTATGTTTACTTCTTCAGTTAGTTTTAGAACACAATATTTTCTTGTTTGAGGATACCTGCTATTGGCAGAAGGCGGGAGTAGCCATGGGCACCAGCTGTGCCAACACTTACGCTAATCTGATAATGGTGGAGTGGGAACAAGAGTATTTGGTTGATAATCCACATATCGTATTTTACAGATGATTTGTGGATGATCTCATTATTGGCTGTCAAGGTGATGAGCAAAGTTTGAACATGTTTTATAATTATATCAATAACACAGAAAGCTTTCTGAAGTTTACTATTAATTATTCTACTAGTAATATTAATTATCTAGATGTGACTGTGTTTAAGTGCAGCAATCAGTGTAGCACCAAGTTACACAGGAAATCTTGTTATTGTCCGGCCTGTTTGCATCGCAAGAGTATGCATGCACCTCATGTCTTCGCAAATATTATTGAGGGACAGGCAATGAGGTTGTCCCACTTATGTTGTGAGGAGATGGATTATACTACGGAGCTGAATAGCTTAAAGGAAAGTTTCCAGAAGAGAGGATACAATGAACAAGATATAGAAAGAGCATGTTTCAAGGTTCAACAGGAGAGAAAATGTAGAGCCAAACCTTACTTTGCCCCTCCACCACTGGCTGTTAATAATATAGCTAGAGATTGTGTTGGAGCATTTGGTGCCCATGGTTATGCCTTACGCTGCCAATTTTGCATGGTATAAAAACTTAATAGAGAAGAACTGGCATATCTTACTAGTGGATGACAAGACAAGGGAGTTAGTGGGGAATAAACCCAAGTTTGTCTTCAAAAATATGAAAAGTCTTAAACAACAACTTTGTTATCCTAGAGATCATGCCATCTTGCAGACTGATCCTTTTTGAACATGCAAGTGTGGTTCTTGTGCTCAGTGTCTTTTCATAGATCAAGCTAGATTTCTAGGCACCCAGAGACAGGATACCTTTGGGAGTTGAGAGTGCGAGCGGACTGCAATGCCACCAAAGTGGTATATTTGGCCCACTGTGTGGTCTGCTTCAGTTATTATGTAGGCAAGACCAATAGGAGGCTCAGGGAACGTATACGTGATCATGTATACTGTACTAGGAAAAGACTGGATTATAGTGCCTTGGCTAAACACACCATGGCCATGGGGGATAGCCATACCTTTGCTTTCCAAGTTTTACAAATACAAAAGTTAAATGTTAGACAAGGGGACTGCGTCACCAGGACAGAATGTGCTGAGATAGAATGGATTTTGTGATTGGGAGCACAATAGGTGATTGGGTCTTAATGATTCCGTCACCTTGAAACCCATACTTAAAACTCAGCCTCTTAGATAATGTAACTATTTTTGAATGTATTACTTTTAACATGTTTATACTGCAGCATGCTTTTACACAATGCACATTTTATGTTTTGAATACATGAAATATGTTACATATACTTTATTAATTATTTGGTTGGACATGATCTGTGAGCAAGATTTAATTGACTTGTTAATAGGGAGAGGGTCTTTCTGTGAATAATGCTTTTTTGATTGGTGTATTTGTACTAGGATTTCCTTTAAAACCTGACCGGTATTTTTATCTAATTGTCTGATGAAGCAATTCCTAGTTATATTGTGAAAGCGCTTACCATTAAAACTTTATTTGTGTGATTTTTTTATACTGGACTTCTATATCTATTGTCATACTGGATACATGATTTGATTTATGCTGGTACCTTCAGTTTTGGGTTTCCTTGATTTTCGAGGTATGTATGTATGCTAATCACCACTATAATTATGTAAGGTGCATGCTGTCTGCTATAACACATGCATATTGCTGTGTGCAACTCAGGGATGATTGCCTAAGCTGAAACTATAATTGTCTAAGCTGATTGCCATCTGCCATATCACCTGCATGTAGCATGTGTGCCAGTGTGTGTGTGTGTGTGTGTGTGTGTGTGTGTGTGTGTGTGTGTGTGTGTGTGTGTGTGTGTGTGTGTGTGTGTCTGTCTGTCTGTGTGTCTGTCTGTCTGTCTGTGTGTGTCTCTGTGTTTGTGTATGTCTGTCTGTGTCTGTGTGTGTGTGTGTCTGTCTGTCTGGGTGTGTGTCTGTCTGGGTGTGTCTGTCTGTGTGTGTCTGTCTGTCCATGTGTGTGTGTGTGTGTGTGTGTGTGTGTGTGTGTGTGTGTGTGTGTCTGGCATAACTTGTAATGTACAGTTCTTGTCTTCCCCTCACAGGTGTTGATGTAGGTGCATTGCCATCCTGTGGTCCACCTGATGTTAGTGTCCCCACAGACTCTAACAGTGATGATGATAGTATGAGTGAGGCACAGGCAGGGTTGTCAGGGGCTGAATCTGTGCCATTGGTTGCCATTCCACATGTCTCCCCCTCATCCTCACACACAGTTCCTATGCCTGCACATACCCCATCACCACTGGCCATAAAGGAAGGACAGTTGGTGAGTGGTAGCATGGAACAGGGAAGTGTGGTGACTATGGAAGGTGTGCCTGCACACCATGATCCCAGTCAACAGAATGGTGATGTCCCACACAGGCATGTGCCCAGTGCTGCTCGTAGGAGGACCACTGGCCAACATGCCCGTGCGAGACCAATCACATCAGCTGGAGTCACCAGACGCATGTTTCGGGCTCTAATGGAGGCACAGGCACGTGCTGAATGGCACAACAGAGAAGGTCTGAGGCATCAGAGGGCTGCTGTCCATTCATTAACTGACAACATCCAGGCACTTGCAAATGCTCACCATCATCTTGCAGATGTCTTGGATAGACGATTGGGTGACATGGTGGGAGTCCTTGACTGTGGCATGTCAGTCCTCAAGCATGGAATACCTGTGCTGAAACATCTGGTGGGAGTGAGGTGTCGATCACGTGGATGTAGGTCAGTTACATCACCGGTTGAAGGTCTGTGTGAACATGCTACAGCACATGTCCACTCCCATAGTGGTGGTAACAGCGGCAGTGCAGCTGGTGCTGTGCAGTCCACACCAGGAGACAGCAGGCCACGTGCACCTGGTCCTGGACACAGATCCATTGGACGTGTCATCAGATGGCACCCAATCTGGACCGCTGCCTGGTAGTGCCCGTGCAACCCCTGGCAGGCGCAGGTCATGTGGCCATGGCCAGACCATGAACTGTGAAATCTGCCTTGTACAGTCTGCAGCTGTCAATATTACCCCTGTATAGGCCAGCCACATGTGAGACCTGTGTGCATGCATACACACACACTGGAAACAAATGTAGGACACCTCAACACACACATGCATAACATCCACACATGCCCAATGATATCACAGGCCCTAACACACATGCATGATGTCATCCAATAGCACAGCCTAGGCCTCTGGCAAACATTATCACCCAGTGCATATGATGATGCCTGTGCTGCATTCCTGTCATCCACACTATCAATGCAGGGACATGTTCATATGGTCTGATGCACAGGGTGAACATACTAGGTAGACAATTGTAGATTAATATTGTTGACTAGTGTTGACAGGCAGCAGACATACAATGTATTGCAGTTGTAGAATGCATTATTTACGTTTTGACAGTATGTATCATGTGTAACAATACTAACAGCATGTTGATCCTGACGTTCTGCCTTCCTCTTTCAGGTGTAGTTGCATGTGCTGGGGGATGTTGGTGTTTGCGGGAGTCCCATATGTACATGTTGACTACCCACAGGTCAGTATGACAATACCTGCATGCACATTGGAGCTTCCACATCACAGTTATATTCTCCCATGTTTCAATTATGTTTACTGTTCTAATGATCCAAGAGCATGATAGCTGTGTAGTAAGCTACTGTGTTCAGAGACGTCACATCCATAGTGGGGGACATCACAGGTATAGTTACCTGGAGCGCGGAGTGGGTAAAAGAGTGGTATGCCAGAAGACAAGGGTAAAGGCCAGTAGAAATAGTGGCTTCTAATTGGGAAGTAGTAATACCCACTGCCATGACAGCATGCAAACACAGACACACCCACACACTCAGGGATTCACAGACACAGTAACACACACTCTGACACACACATACATTTGCCAGTGTTTGGATGAGAACCCCTGCCTATGTGCATATCATCATTATAGTACTACACAATTACAAGATGCGCCACAGAGATTACACATGTACAGGTAGTTGGAATGGCCTAAGATTGAGGACATCAGCAGGGATACTACAGTGCAGTGAGTGTATGTGGGGAAGGGGGTCCATCAGTAGGCTATGTAACAACAGGTCACACCCCAGGGAGTACATGTTAACAGGCAGTTAGTATGCCCGTCTACGATTGATGATATCAACAGGGATGCTAGATTGCTTTAAGTGGATGGGGGGAGGGAGCATTAACATTTCACTATGGTAAAATACAGCCTCACTCCAGGAACCAGACTGCCATATACATGGACAGCCATACACACACACACACACACACACACACACACACACACACACACACACACACACACACACACACACACACACACACACAAACACACACTGGCATTCATAAAGATATACACCTATGTCACACACATACAGACACTTTACATGTGTGAGGTTTAACCACCTGCCTATGCCTTTCTTTCTACACTTCACTCTGTACTGGTGTCAACAAGTGTTCAGGAGAGTAGTAATGTGTGGGATGTATTCCCAACCATACATGACATATATGGACACACACCCACACGTGCCAGTACTGTGAATCAAACACCAGCCTATCTCATGATAGGTACCAAAGAAGTACAGCACTATCACATCCAGTACAATGCTTACTGACTCTTTCCTTTGACAACTGTGCTGATATATGCACAATATATGCACAGGGGAGGTATTACTGTTAGAGGTGTCATGAGGTTTGCCTTCAGTGTCACCCTTACAGCATTCTACATTGTCTGTCTTCCACTTCAATTAACAAAACCTGACCTTAGCAGCTACACAGGTTATTGTAGGACTGGTTTTAACACACCAGTGAGCTGTCCTCAGTAATCATTCATCTTCAAGGAAGCCCCACAACGTAGAAGTTATGTCCAAACATCTGTCCATACCTCATATACGGCTTACTGTACTTACAGCATATCACCATATACAGTTGGCAATGTTGAGGCTGTATTGCAACAGCATGATGTACTAAGGCAACAGTCACCTTCAGACATCAGACACTGCACACACATGGAATCTACGCAAACAGCAATACATGTACACATATGCGGTCTACATCAGTACGTGCACTAGCAGGTCAAGAGGATACATTCCACACCTTCCCCACGCCATGTGTGAAACATAGCTGAGCATTACACCATAATGGATGTTGTATTCATGTGCTGGTAGGACACCACCACTTTCACTGAGTAGCCAAGTGTACATATATTACAACAGCACATATCAGCGTGACACACACAGCATTATTCCATGTCATGCTCCTATGAACTGTTACTTTGACAGTCCCATGGTGAAGCCAGGGCACTGTAATGGTCAACAGTGAGCACATCATATTTGCCACACACACCTCATGTGTACTGGAAGAGTGCCAGCAATGTGCTCTGTTAGAGCTAGGCAGTCCACTCATTCAAGCATGTGTGAAGTCTGTGGCTTGTAAACATCTCATCTCAATCCAGCATGTACTGGCTATTGTGGTACTAAGGCTAATGTCCAGACAGCACACAGCATGCATGGCTTGCAATTGTTTACATGGGGTATATGTAGGAGCTGTGGCCACACATGGCTGTACATGTCATGAACATATCATCTGTGACTACTCAGGAACATACAGAGCAGAGCTGGATTTCCCTGAGTCTGTCAATACAGGCCTTGTGTAGGTCCTATGGTCCTGTTATTTGGGTATGTTTGTAGGCATTGTATTAGGTGGACATGTCTAAAGACATACATGCCACATGGGGTGTTGTATGATATGATAGGTGTCATGGGTGACCAGTAGAGAGGGGATATTACCTCTGTCAACATAGATATCAAACCTTATGTACTGTTTAAATGCTATCTGCCATGTGCATGTGTGTATTGACTGTAGCCACCTGTATGTAGAAAGATAAACAAAAGCTATGGTAATGTAATTTATGTTGTATAAGTGTGGGATGTACATATCCAGTGCAGGTATGGTTAGGTCATATCCAACCATGAGGGTGTTGTTGACTGGTGTACAGCAACAGTCGACTGTGTTAATGCTGACAACATCCGAGGGACCCTGGTATGTGTACAACGGAGCTGGTTACAAATAGTGGTATTATTGCATTGCATAACACATTATGCAGCTGTGTCTTTACACGGGTACTTTTCACAGTTGATGTAGGCCTAGGTACAGTCTACCAATCAAAGGTCATCTGGAGGTCTACCATACTATGTCATACCACATATGGATGTGTGTTGGTAGTCTGGGAACATGGTGGTGGATGTATATGAGAATACAACCTAGAATGTAGCATTTGCCACTGTCACCTGTACCTGACTCATCTGTGATGCCTTATGTCGGAGTAGTGGTCTTTACATGTGAGTAGCCTTTACGAATATATGTACACCACCACCTGGAATGGTCCATACCACTGTTATGGCCCACGTCTGGATATGAGTTATATGGTGGTAGTGCAATTGTGCACTACAGAGCCTTCAGCCAGGTGTTCCTCACTGAACAGATGTCAGTATTCCCCATTGTAGGTTCTACATTGAGCAAATGGATTACTAAAGCCCCACATCTAGCACGGGTTAGCATAAGCCTCCAATGCAATTGTCATGTAGGTGTCAGGGTGTTACATGTGTGTGCAGGACATTTGCCTTGGAATGCGGCTATATGGGTAAATGTGACCTAGGTATTATCTACACACACGTGTAACATAGATGCATGTGCTCTGTGTTGAAGGCTCATCATTCGGTCATGACAGCCTGGAATGATAGACACTGGACAACCTTATAATAACAGCAGGACATTGGCTCCTTGTTTGGTCTAACACTTGCCACCCATACCATGACATCACTGCATGTGGCATCAATGTGCTTGGTAGCAAATGCCCCATGTAAGGTGACGGACAGCGGCAGAACTTGTGTATATGATCAATGTGAGATATACTTAGGGTAGCAGTCCTGCTAATGACAACTACTAACACAGCCGGGAGAGGTCATCTTGACTACTGCACCTCAGTACCATTACACAAGGTGGTGCACACATTATGCTTGCACATGCCACTGTTCCACGTATAATGCCACTGTCCACAACCTGCTATCAATGTATGCCTTTCAGGGCAGCAAGGTGTGTGACACATGCTGTAGGTAGAATCTGCCTGTGCGACCCTGGTAACCTATTGTCTGTCATGTCCACACATGCATGAATGTGTATATGTAACATAAATATGTCAGTACTTCATGTACATGTATGCATCTGTATCACACAGCACAGACACAGATATACCATTTACAGGCCACATACAGGTATCAGGTAGTAAACCAGTATGATGTGCATATATACTGACAGGCAAGATTTACCTAACTGTAAACCTGTGTGTTTACAATAGGAGTCCATTACAACATGTTCTGTACATGTAAGTGTTTGAGCATGCACACTGTGGCCTTCAGTGGTTAGGATCGGAGTGCATCCCAAACAGCCCTGTGCTACTAAGTGTATGAGCGTACCCACTGCCACCTTCAGTGCATCCAACAAGCCCTTTGTTACTAAGTGTATGAGCATACCCAGTATAACCTTGTGTAGTTGTAGTCATAGTGCATCCCAAACGGCCCTGTGCTACTAAGTGTATGAGCATGCCCACTGTAACCCTGTATAGTGATAGTAGTTGTCCATTCCGCAGATGGCCATACTCCAGTTCAGGTTCCAGTTGTGCTACAACTATACCTCTCAGGCCTACCTGCGGATGGCGTGTCTTGTTTGTGCATACAGGTTGTAGTGGACGCCTACTTTAAACACACATGTCTACAGCTATGTACTTCGTGACTGTCAGTCTCCCTGTTGTTGTCCTCAATTGTAGAAGGGCAGACTGACTGCCATGGGATGTGTAATCTCTGTGGTGTGTCTCATAACTGCGTAGTAGTGTACCAGTGATCCTAAGATAGGCAGGAGTTCTGATCCCACCACTGGCAACTGTGTGCATGTGTTTGTGTGTGTGACAGCAAATAACTGAGTGTGTGTGTCAGCAAATGGCTGAGTGTGTTTGTGTGTGAGTGTGTCTCAGCAAATGCCTGAGTGTGTGTCAACAAAGGCTGAGTGTGGTTGTGTGTGTGTGTATTTGTGTCTGCATCCTGTCATGGCAGCAGGTTTTGCTGCATTCCAAAGAGATATCTTCTTTTGCACTGGCCTTTATCCTTGTCAACCACTATACCTCTCTCTTCTCCCCTCCCCATTGCAAGTAATCGGTCCTGTGATGTCACCAAGCTCAGATGTGGAATCAGAAAGTGTAATTGTATGTGTTCTGTGGCACATTCCCCAACTGCATACCACTGTACTAGTTACCTTTACATAGGCAAGACATATATGCACAATACTGACAAGTGTATGTATATTTGTGTGTGTGACTACCATGTAGCCAGGCATACACATGTGTAATGTCTTTTAGCACACCTTGGTAGCTATCTGTGGTGACCGGTGTCTACAAAGTATTACATAGTTAGGAATGATAAAGAATACACAG